>NW_017803854.1:2409298-2645274 GCF_001625305.1 Branchiostoma belcheri | reverse complement strand
TAGTATAGTATAGTATATATATATACTATATATATATATATATATATATATATATATATATATATATATATATATATATATACATTGTATATATATATATTGAGAGAAGGGTGAAGGAGACGATGTATATTAATATAACAAATAACATGTACGTCTGTCAAATACAAGCTCCGTGGTAAAGAAAAAACTATTTAGTTTACGAAACTCTGTACAAGATTTTAAAGGCAACATCACGTCGCAAAATTACAATTTAGCATACATACGTTGCTTGGAGGGGAAGAATTCAACGATATATATTCATGTGTAGAAATATATGAGAAAAACTGACCAAGTAAAAAACTACACGTAAATTTAAGAGTTTTTTATAACCAGGATTCTGTATTTGTTTTATTTTCTGAAGCTGGCACAAATTGTAGACATAGATTAAGATATAATAGATAAATTAAGTCCCAATATTATAAAGAAGTCTACATAAAACAAACCCGTTTTCTCTGCCTCTTTTTCTCCAAATGGAAGAACTATTAGCCCTTAAATGCTTTTTTAAAAATAACGGACAGCGTTTAAAAAGGCCTTAATCTGGGTGGTTTGTAAATCGGCATGTGTTAATTGCAGGGTCAAGTGGGGTCTGCGGAGTTATGTGTAACACCGCCTCCCCACGCCTGATAGATGCGGATTCTATGGTGTGTGTTCCCGCGTGTTTGCCCGGCGTTCGCCCGTTGCTATACACACCGGCTACAAACCGCCCCGCTTAAAAACTCCGCTAAGTGGTCATTTATGATACTTGAAGCGTGTTCCAGCGGGCGTCAGAAGTGTAGAATATGATGAAGGACAGGAGGAAGTGGCTGGGCAAATATGTCATTTTTTGTGCCTTTATGACAAGCCGTGTTTTTACCAAACCTCGAGTCAGCTACTGGAAGGAACAGAAGGGAAATGTCAACCAACATACTAGTATATACATCGAGACAAACCGTTTCAAATTTTATAACTGCAGCCCAGCCAGTATATATAACTAACAAGTACGATACAGTGCTATGAAGAAATAAGCGGGGTATGGACAATGTTCCGTATTTCAACTAGTTACAACAGGTAGTGTGACGCGGCAAATGAATATTACCATAGGACTTGAATAATTTCATATCTGTATATCCATGTTCCAGTCTGATGTGTTTATATGTACGAAGGATCGTGACCGTTAGCGTGTTAGTCCTGGTATCGGGTTATATGGTGACTCTGTAATTGTAATCTCTGAGTATATGTCCGCCTTTGGGTTCGTTCTTGCGCCTATGCAACGCCGTCAAGTTAAGTCATGGTCACTGGCATTCGTAGCACGATAGTTGTGGTACGACGTTTGTTGTCGTGGGAAATATTGCGGAGCTATGACCGAACCAACTGCCGACAAGGACGTACGACTGCTGAATGTCGTAAGACAAGTGCAAGTACGGTCGTACATGTCCATATAATACCGTATAATCAATGACAATGTACCGGGACTGTATATGAATAGACTTACACTCAAGTACATAACTTTTTTAAAATCATTTTGGTAGTATGGTAGTACTTTTAAGTAGCTTAAAAGCTTGTTATTCCTGCCGCAATGATGAAAATTAAGCACTGAAAAAAGACGAAAACGGCGCCATATTTGATTCATGATCCTCTCGAATTCAAAAGCACGGGCTCTCGGTACAAGATATCTGAAGTCTGAATAAACCGTTTATTCATGTTGCTGTTATCATCGAAGACCGAAAGTTACTTTGTCAAAATGTTCAGGTACAGATACAGGTCAGGTACCTAAACCTCTGTACGGGATCCTGTACCTAAACCATTGATCCGGTAACTTACCTGTATCTGAATCTCTGTACTGGTACTGGTACTGGTGCCGATACCTGTAACTGTACCTAAACCTCTGTGCCTGTACCATAGAAGCTAGAATTGTGACCTTCTCGTTCTGTATCTGTATCTGTATAGCCGGTATAACCGCCCTTCGGCGTAACACACCAACTTCACAGGCACGCGGGGCGGCGGCAGCTAGCTATATCACACCGATCGACTTGTTACACCTAACCCTTGAACATCCAACTCTAGACATTGTTTAAAGCTATCTTATGATAATGCCCCTACTGTACTTGGTGACAACGAGTTCTTCTCTGCGATAGTTCTAGGAAAGAATGAATTCTTGAACACCTCAATCCTTGGTTGATAACTCTGGTACTTGAAGGCATGGTTATTTCTTGTTCTCTTCTGGGCTGGTATTAGGTACTTAGTAGTTTGGACGTCCACCAGTTTATTAGTCATTTTGTACATATACAGTAGTTATACCTAAACCTCTGTACCAGTGCATGCCGTATATATCTCTACCTGATGTTAGGTATAGATATATAGTATAGGTTAGCAGCGCATTGTTCACGTTGTGTGACGAGGGTCCTTTTGTGTATCTAGTTACAGATAGAAAGAACCCTCCCCCTCCCCCTGTCCCGGCCCAGGCATACCAGACGCCGCCTGGTGAAACCAGCAAACATCACAAGGATATCGTCTCCCCGCGTCATTAAAAACTAATTAGCATATCTTAGTAATCTGCGAATTTACGCCCACCACCTGCACAACACAAACCTAGGCAGAAAACCAGTCACATAACACATGTTTACATATATACACTCTATAAATTGTACCTCCATGTGTATAAAAAAGCTCTAGACTTTTCAAACGTTTGAGAAAACGTCCGAGCAAACGTTTCTCTATACTCCAGAGAAATATCATATTGAACGTTTGCTCAAACGTTTTCTCAAACATTTAAAAACCTGCTTTATACTTTTTGTTTCATGGAAGAAACAAATTAACTCTTAATGCACGAAAATAATCATCTACCTAAGAATTACGTCTATGTTTCTATACACACAATTTGCCATTTACCAACACCAAAGAATGTCTTTCGCTTTTTGCACATTTAAAGAAAAGATGTAATGGATATGTTTTACTTGAATTGATGATGGCCCTCTTTACGTTTGATGTCGTAATGATGGTGGCCTTCTTTAAATGTCATAAAAGTGTCATATAAGAGACTCATACAAGTAAAAAAGTAAAAGACTATTTTTTTACCTGGAACACAGTTGTGAACATTTTTTGTACATTGAAATGATAAAATATCTAATCTTTCTGATCAAGCGTATTTTACTCGATGTGTGTATTTCCTCAAATTTCTATTATCTTTTTTATGTTTAAGATAATTGACTTAATTCACTTCAAGGAAACTTAATTTGACTGTTGAAAACGCCTTGAATCACAGGTTTAAGGTGATTAAACTCTCACAAAAATGGACGACCAAATTTTGCCACCTGCCGACACAGATTAGATCACTTCACACATCATCGGAGGTGAGAACAAAGGACATAACGACAGGTAGAGTGTTATCTAAGTGTGTCTCTCTGCTCTACTTGACTGAGCAGGAACTCTCAATCAGCACCGGTCACACCGACACAGAAGCACGCACGGAGAAGCCTACATGTCTCACCTCGAGTGTGGCCCGGCGCAGGCTCCCCGTGCTGCTGCGGTAGTGGTAGGTCGCCGGCAGGGCGCACTTGTCCCGATCGACCGCTCGAAACGCCATCTCCTGTATATCTATAGTATAACAGTTACACGATATGTATATACTGTATATATATATCCTTCCCTTTGGGAATCGATCCCAGGACTATAAGTTCTCTGAGCTGAGGGTTGCTTCGTTCCTAGCCTCTGCGCAGACGCCGGGTGAGTGTTTGAAGAGTTTTTTGGCGCCCTGATATGGCCAGTTCAAACAGCTCGGGTGACTGGCTGGAGACTAACCTGTAGTGTAGACTGATATTTCCTCCCAAACGAATCCACCTGTCAGATGATATACCTTAAGGGTGTGGCGACGTACGACACATACGCCTCTTCTTTAAACACATCTCCGTTTAGATAAAACAGGTGGTTGGTGGGTGAGGGACATGTAAGTAGAGTTTCCACGCCGCTAGCCTAACTAGGGAGGTTGTAGCCCTAGACTGAGAATCAATAAAAGTGCGGTTGTGGGACGACAGTGTTGTGCAGCCGTGCCGCCGCACCTATTCGGTCATATCTCCGCCTGGCGCCAGCCGCGGTCTGTAATCACACTCCTGCCGGGCTGGAGAGGCTTGAAAGGCGCGCGGGACAACACGGGCACGGCCTAGTCTCCAACAGGCTCATTTGCAGGCTTGATAAAATATGAAAAATCGATCAAAAAAGGCTAGGTCATGGTCCAATTTGCCTGCATTGGACATCACCTTGGCAGTTACATTCCTTTTAAACCAATTTCTACTATTTATTCAGCCTGCAAATGAGTCTGATGGAGAGTATATATAGCTAGGCACGGCGGAGAGCACGGGACAACACGGGCACGACAGAGCGCGCGAACTGAGCTAGTCTCCTCTGCAGGCGTTCAGGAAACAGAATACACTTAGAACACTTGCCTTCTACCCCTAGTACGCAGGGAAAGCGCAGGAGGCCTGAGTTCTAAGCGTGTGAGATCTAGACGCGATAAAAAAAACTACCCCTCATCCCCCCAAAAAAGCCATCGACGCTCTCGGAATGCCTGCAAAGCGGGCTAGAACTGAGCGGACATTAATGGAGGAACAAGAGAGACGAATCGCGAAGTAGTGGCGTTGCCCAGGTGAAGGAAAGTTCGGAAGGAAAGTCATTTCTCTCTCTCTTCCTCTCTCTCTGTCTTTCTCCCCCCCTCTCTCTCTATGATACAATCCTGGCAGCATTTATGCAAAAGGATTGTCTTATTTCGAAATAAAAGATTCACTGGTTTCTCAAAACCCACTCCAGACACGATAAACGAGAGACAGCACTTTCTATATACAACTGGTACAAATATGTAACCATCCCTCACTAGGGCTGTAGAATTAAAGAATAGACACCCGGTGAACATAATTTTCAATGATATTCTATTCTATTCTATTCTATTCTATTCTATTCTATTCTATTCTATTCTATTCTATTCTATTCTATTCTTTTCTTTTCTTTTCTTTTCTGAAAGTAAGTTTTATAAATGTGCTGCTGCCAAAATGGCACTACATGTGTATTTACTACAAAGGGTATGTTTTTCGTATCGACGGCCACCTGTGAATATACTAGTAATAATATACATCAAAATGCACTTTCGGTTGTAGCCATACATAGATACATTGCTGCATGTACACTGGGTTTTCTTTCTTCCTCTGTGTTGTTGTCATTGCTTTAATCGAGTGTATGTTACGTAATTCGATGTAAACAAAGTAAAATGAAACTTACTTGAATTTTGCCTATATTTTCAGACCTGACTGAAACACAGCTTTTTCTGTTCTTCCTGCTTTTAAAGGAGGTGTCACTTTACTTCCCTGACCTTCACCCAACCGCCAGCGTTTCCCCAAAACAAGGTCAACAACTGGACAATCCGGCGCTAATCGGCGCAATACAGAACCATCCACCCCGCCTCGCCCCTCCAGACCCCGCCTGGCCCCTCCAGACGGGATGGAGACGGATTGCGGCGTGTAAGGCTCAAATAAAAGCCAGACGGAATCCATTTAGACGTGCTTAAGGCGCAATTAAGGGCTCTTCAGGCTGTTGTTATGTCTTTATTAGCGGTGATAAGGGTCTTAAGGGGTTCAAGTTAGGAGTGACTTGTACAGATGACCTGTCAATGCCGTGCTTAAGGCGCGCATCTTTTCCAAAAAATCTGAGAAACGAACGTAAGAAACTCTTTTGAAGAACTTGTTGTTGCATCGACTATCATATTTACCATACAAACTTCTGCGTAGTAAACACATTAGTGAGTTTTACAAACAATTTTGACTTCATAGTATCTATATATTATCATAAAAAAACTGCAAAGCATCAGCATGCAGTATAGAATGTAATCTCAATTATCATTAAGCTGTAATAAAGGCTCCAAGTATCCTTGAGTACAATTTCATTGCCAGTTTCAGGTGTAAAACGGCAGTATATGTCTCCTATCCAGCTGACAATGGCGCCAGGGTTGATATACAGCCGGCCCTCGTGTCCGGTCATTTGGTGCGGCAGAAAACAGCTTAATTGGCCAATATAAAAACAGTAAAACACTTTGAAGTTTTGCTGTGGTTCAGTTGCGTCTGCGACAACCTATGATGCAAGGGAGCTGGTCTTATGATGATAATAGTTGTTATCGCTCACATAATTGTTCAAATTTGGAATTGATTTTTTAAAAGACAGGTATTCGCAAACTTACAAACGAAAAAGACGTAAGACACACGTTTCGTGCTGAAGAATCAAACCGAATTTCGTTGCCTTGTTTTTGCCAGTATTATTTGAGCTTTATTCCATGATCTAATGGCGTTTCATTGCACAAGTACAGGCACGAAACTCTTATGTAGTAATGATTTAAACTGGGATCTTTTACTTCGTCTTTTCTTTGCACACAAACTAAACAGACAATATTCTAACAATTTAGACAATCAGCATTTATTCAATGGACGATACTAAAATTTTTGTGGCGAAAGAAGTACATTTTGTACAATACCAAGTTTAAAAATGATATTGTTAACATGTTCATTTTTCTTCTATATACATTGTGTCAATAAAATTGTATGGTTAACTTTACACACATTGTGGTGGATCAGCATAAGAATAATTGTGAATTTACAATTTCCAAGTATGTTTCGATTCAATTCGTATCAATATCGTTAAAACAAGGAGCTTACAGGGAAACATAATAAGCCCCTTCGTTTAGCCTGGGTACCATCTACTCTCCAAGCAGAGGTTGTGGGGGAATGATGATGATCGTTACCTTTTTATATATGGCCGTTTTTTTTCCTGATCCCCACCAACGGTGGCCGCGGAGCTTCTCTGGCTAATGGATACTGCCTGGCCAATTTGATACTGTCTTTTTGCCACCGAGAGGGATCTGCTTGGAGATTAGGTACCATCCGGATTTTCGCTTCGCAACGCTCGAATTCGAAAAAATCACGATTTTTTCGAGCGTTGCGGAGCGAAAATCCGGATGGTACCCAGGCTACCCTTCGTTAACATCGACCAGATTTTCGCTACCGATGACCCAAAACCACCTCTATCGAACTTACGTCAAAGCTGTGATTTATCTACCCAGCTTTTCTCAAATAAAGGCGTATCAATTACGAACAAGAATTCCGAGATTTCATACCTCCATGAAATATGGGCTTGATATGTAAATGTAAATTTCCTCTTTAATTATGCAAATTACCTCCGCATTTACATGATATATGCATCGTGATGTATGTTAACTTTTGATTAACTTACAGATGTCCAAAGTATGACATTCCCATTATTCACCATTAAGAAATCATAGAATTTTTGCATAACTTATGCAAATTAGGTCATAATTTGCATAATTAGTATCTGTTGATGTTCTGCCTGCCATAGGTTACATACATTACATGTATGAAAGTAGTATAATGTAAAACACTGTAATCATAGAATTTCCTCATTAATTATGCAAATAAAGTCCTCATTTGCATAATTTGCATTTAATCATGTACATCTCTCTCTTAGCTACCTACACACCAAAAATTATGAAAATATGTTGTTCCTATCTGGACTTATTGGCTTTTAAACATTTCGCCAGAAAGTTCCCTGCAGTTCCAAAACAAGCTGCTAGGGGGACCAAACTCACACCACTTATTCCTGACAGGAAAAGCAATCTGTCACCAAAACATCAAGACCATAGTATGTTCAGGACAAAAGATACAAAAACCGGAAGTTCTGCTGCAGTACCAAGGTCATCCACCAGGAGGCCCATATTTGACCTTGACGTTTGTCTTCCTAAGACTAACTAACATACCAAATATCATCATAATCCATAAAGGCGTTCTGAAGTTATGCTGACCACAAAGTTGCGGAAACACAGACAGACAGACAGACACACACACATACATACATACATACATACAGACAGACACGCCAAAAACAATACCTCCATTTTTCATGGAGGTAAATATGGCAAGGTCACAAGATAAGAGCGTTGCCATGGCAACACACGCGCGTTGTTAAAACCCAAGTCGCATTAATTAATAAGACTGACACGAGCCGCAGATTCGCTGACCTTGAACCCGCCTACTACAGCCCTCTATCAGGCTCTCAGGACTACAACACAAATCGTGACAGATGCGGGCGTCTGTGGTTGTTTGTGGCGACTTCTTAGCCTCTACCAGGCTTCGGGAGGCGGCTGGAAAGAGTAGAAATTGGTCAAATAGAAATGATGGTCCGCTAGAGTACAGTTTGCTGCAAAGTACAGTTTGCTGCACCCAACGGCCTCCTGAAGCCGGGTAGAGGCCAGGGACTTCTCTTTATTTCTCTCTCTTTCTCTGTTCCAAACACAACAGGCAACAAATATTTGCTCCAGGTTTGGCGGGAAGAAGAGGTGTAGTCCACTTCTGGAAGAATATTATTAATTGTAGGGAAGTACGCCTGGCATACCTGTTCGTGGCGACTTTCTTTATTTCTCTTTTTTCTCTCACTCTTGGTCCCAAACACAGCAGGCAACAAATATTTGCTCCAGGTTTAGCGAGAAGAAGAGGTGCAGTCCATTTCTGGAAGAATATTATTAATTGTAGGGAAGTACGCCTGGCATGCCGTTCGTGGCGACTTTCTTTATTTCTCTTTTTCTCTCACTCTTCGTCCCAAACACAGCGGGCAACAAATATTTGCCCCAGGTTTAGCGAGAAGAAGAGGTGCAGTCCACTTGTGGATGAGTAATTGTGGGTCGGTACGCGTGGCATGCCCGGACAACAGGCACCAGACCACTACACGGCTCCAGCGCGATCAAGTGATAGGGCAGCGCACCTGAGTTGATAGGTTAGGCACCCGCTAATTGCCCTCTAATTTCGCCATTACTGCGCCCCTTCTGCGGCTAATTAGCGCGCTGTTAACAACATGTTCCGCCGCTCTTCGCGCCCGGAGCGCGGGCTGGGAGTAGCTGGGAGAGAAAGTGGTCGGGACGGGAGAGAGTGGACCACCTGTTAACACGTAGTCTCCACCAGACTTCTTTACAGGCTGAATAAATACATGTAGTAGAAATCGGCCTAAAAAAAGAATGTAACTGGCCACAGACCCTCTATATGGCAGGCTAACTCCCCTGGTCAGTTACATTCTATTTTAGGCCGCTTTCCTACTATTAATTCAGCCTGCAAAGGGGTCTGGTGAAGACTGTTAACATGGGTGGTCAGGTCCAGCGATAGCCCCCACCCCACCCTCACACTCATACTGCGCCCCCCCCCCCCTTTTCAAAACTGCTGACCAAACTGACGTCTAGTCTTCTGTCTGACTGTTATGTGCTATTTGGAAAAATAGCACATATTTGCCAAATACGGTCAAAAGGTTGATGTTGAGTTTAAAAATACATGTTCATATAAAATTAAAATCAATGTATCTAAATTCTAGGGAGTTTTTAACAATTACAACAATAAAATGATTTGTATTGAAGGGTCTGACACACAAAATTTTGGCAGGCACTTGGAAAGTGTATAGTCATGTATTCACAATGTATCCAAGAACAGGTTCCATAAAAAGTAGAGTATACAATGTCATCTACTGGTAGTTCATGAGATAAAATTGTGCTATCAAAGTTGGAGTACAAATATGGCTTAAAACAATAAAAACATGCCTCACTAACATTTCATAAAAGTAAAAATACAGTCACATAGATTGTAACAAGTATTGCACATCAAAGCAAGATGAAACACTATACCTCATGTCATGTTTTAGCCAAAACTATTGCACTTGAGTGAATAGGTAGTAAACATCATTGACAAACTTGCAGCTATTTCTACATACATACTGTATTTACAAATGATTATCACAGAACTTATAATAGTCCAATATCTAAACACTGTTCCTGACATCATTTGTTCTAGGATATTGGGTTTTTCTTACCATTTGTGTAAACAGAAAGCCATCTGAAATCATTTTGGGAAATCATTTTTTCTTCTTTCTAGAGCCAAGAATGATTTCATCAAGAAAAGATAGATTGTCTTCCTGGTCTTTCTCCCCGGCAGACCCTACACCTAAGTCTTCTTCCTGTAACTTTCTTGTTCTTGACCAACTGTTGCTTGTAGATTTTCTTCTTGCAGCAGCTCCCCCTATGATATTGTCCAAGAATGACAGGCTTCCATCTGAAGCTGTTGAGTGACTCTCATCATCCTGAGGGTCATTTAAGGTCAGATCAAACAATTCTCCTTTCTTTTTTCCACTTATAACATTGTCAAGAAAAGAGAGCCTATCTACACTTTGGCCATTTCTACTTTCTTGTTGTGTTTTAGGATTTTTCTTCCAAGGGCTTCTATCACTGGCAGTGCAGACTCTAGAGTTACCTCCAAAAGAAGACTTATCTTGCTCACTCTCTACTACTGAACTGCCTTTCCTCCATTCTCGCCTCTTAGAATGGATGATAGAATCTAGGAAGGGCTCTTCTGCCACGTCCTGTGTACCAGAAGTCTGCTGCACGAATACTTTTCTCTTTTCAGTCCGTTTCTCTCCTATGATGGAGTCGAGGAAGGAGAAGTCAGTATCGTTGGCTGTGTTCTTTACTGTTGTATGATCAGCTGGTCTAGAGAATGGCGAGGTTTGGCGATCTCCATTTTTGGCATCACCTCGTGGGAAGTCTGGTGTTGTCTTTGCCTCTTGGACAGGTCTGTCTTCAACTCCAGTTGAGGTTGAACCATTGACAGGTTCCTGAGTTCCAGTGCTGACTTCGTTTTCTCTTTCTCTGGACTTCACATTTCTATGGAACAATTTAAAGAACCAAAGTCAGAAATGAATACAGTAAAAAATTTCTGATAAAAAGTGGGGTCTGAGTAAATAATTTGGTAAACATTATAAAGACCTTACCTCGTTCTGCCGGGATCTGGATTTCCCAAAATGCACTTTCTCCTCCTGGTGGTGAAGATGTCATCAAGTAGCTGTGTCACCTCTGTGTCAACTTTGACCTCTGAACTTGTGTCACCTTTGACCTCTGAGCTTGTGTCATGTTTGACCTTGGCATTGTTTTTCATACCAGTATCTGTAAGCAGGATGACAATGATGAGTATTCATGTCAAGCAATGGTACAAAGAAACAGATTTTTCTGGTGCAAAAGCTTTTAAGTAAAGAACTGTTACAATTACCATGGCTGAAAATCATCACAACCCATTTATTCTTTCTTCAGTTCTCTTCTTCCAAAGTTTCTGACAACAATTACCCTGCATTTCTGAAACAAATTCCCAGGGGACCTAAACCTGTACCTCTACTTCAAGGCCATAGCATGTCCAGAATAGAAGATATAAAAAAATTAAAAGGCAGATGTTCTGGTGCAGTAAAGAAATCTTCTCGAAGGCAATATAACCATCACATAAATGTTTGACTGTGTAGGTCTAAATCCTGACCGCACCCACCTTTTGTAACACACGCCTCTTCCTCTGAGGCATCTTTCTTTGTCTCCCTGTCTGCAATATTCCTGTGAGTTTTGTGTTGAACCTGGAAGATGTCTTCTCCTTCCTCCTGCCTGCCATTGAAGGACTGATCCCCTGCCTGTTTGTGTAGGAGTAAAAGTTGAGACATGGTGAAACTACTCCACCTAGCATAACCATGTGGCATTGCACCCCCATGTTTTTTCAGGTTCGCTTTGAAAACTGATAAATGGTACACACATTTAGTTTTTTCTGTCCAAAAGCTGAATACATAATCACAATTGTATGAATAATAACAACTGACTTTTTACCAAGGGTTGAATACTATTTAGACCTCATTGCTTTCTACCTCACCAGGGCCTTGTTCATGATTGAAATGTGTTCCGGTTTGGCCACGATCCGAATCGAAGCGGAATATATTTTTGCGTCCGTGATTCAAAACTTGAACCCAGACTGGAAACGGTTTCACACCTCGAATTGACTTTCATTTCATATGTATATCACAATTTCTTTGAATATTTCCTGAGAACCCGGCTCGTAAGGCGGAGAGTTTACGCCTGTCCGGGCGAGTGGTCGCTCGTTCCCGACTCATGTCCTCCCCATGGCATAGGCTGTGCCCCGGACGCATCTAGCGCAAACCCCCACGGTCCGCCGCCCCAACGCCCCCGTTGGGCTACCACTCGCCCTTGCGCCCAGGGTAGGTTCTAGTACACACCATCCAGTTTCCTCTGGATCTCCTGATTTACCCAAGTCAATATCGGAACTCCTGTTTCCTCAGTCGACCAGTAATTAGAACTCGATGTCAAGTGTACGATTCAAGTAGAATTTTCGGCAGTACAAGCCACTGCGCCGCAAACTATGGCCGACCGTGGCCCCCACGTACCCGGGAGTACAGCGTCGAACCGGTACGATTCGCATCCGCGCGTTCATGATTACAATTCTACGAATGCGAATCGTATCGTATCGTTTCAGACCACCTCGCGAGGTGGTTCAGAATAAATCACAACGGAACCGGCTTGGAGCGTTCATGTTCCTAAATGAATCGATTTATTTTTTTAAATCGAATTGATTCGCAACAGATATCCAATCATGAACGGGGCCTAGGTGGTACTAATTGACTTTCACAATTTAGCACAAATACCTTCTGTAGTATCTGTTCAGCCATGTGCACAAGCTCTGCCTCACTCATGCAGTACTCGATACACTTAGCCTGTGCTGGGCTCTTGCGCTTCTTCTTTCGAGGAGAAAGTTCTTTAATCTCCACGTCTTCTGGTGACCTCTTCTTTTCTGTCCTGGGCAACATCCAGGCTGGTATGGTTCTCTTGGTCTTGGAGGTGGAAGATGAATTGGGAGCACTTCTTTTCTCTGGGATGCAAAAAGATACTACTGTCAGTCAGTCTGAAAGACTATTACTGTGTAAAACAGGATGGTATAAAAGACACAGAAAGTACTAATAATCTGTAATCAAAAAAGAAAGTTATTTTCAACTTTTTTCCTTTGTGCATGGCTACTGAAAACTAACTGCATGTAAATAAACAAAAAGTCAAATAAAGAAGGACTAGACAAGCAGTAAGCTTGCCAAACCTACCATGGATACTAGTAGTAGATGTGCTAGTTTGTTGTTTATCCTGTTGATCCGCTGTTTTTTGTTGTACTGTTACGACAGTTCTACCACACATCTCCTCTATCCTGCTTCTGGGCTCCATCAGCAGTGCTGCATTGTCCCTGTACAAGCCCTGCACTCTCTCCAACACAGACATGTCCCTGAAGCACACCCCGTGTACTCTCCCAACACCCTGCATGTTCCTGCTGATGTAGCAGACTTGTGGGGTAGAAGACGTGCCCTCGCCCAGTTCACAGTGCTGTAAGGCTTCCTGGTACAGGGGGACAGATGGTGGGGGTGGGGGGGTGTCTGGTGTCACCAGCTTCAGGGACTGTAGTGTTGCAGGGATTTCTGCATTCACAGATTTCGGTACTGATAATACCTGGATGAGTGGAGATACATGGAGGAACAATCAAATTGGACCTCTGTAACATACCTGAGTATCTTTTCAGGTTTGTAAGACTTACAGGAATCTCAAAATTTCTTATTTCTACATTTGCCCATAATCTTAAAGACGGTTCTATACTTCCAACAACGAAATGTACATGTATATGAGCCACTATCAGTAATATGAAACCAGGCTATCTATTAAATTAATTGTTTCAAACTCTCCAACTACAACTGAGCAATATTAACTGTTGATTCTGCATATCAAATGCAAAAAGTGTTTGCCTAAGACGCTGCCAATTTTCCGACAAGATTTTAAAAACTTTCTAACTTATAATTCTTTAATTCTCCTAAACACTACTAAAGTACGCCATATAATTTTATTGTACCATCCTGGGCCGTGCCACGAGCCTGTCCCCACTGACATGTCTCATCCCCACAGATTCAGCACTCCTCCTGTGGTTGGATGACTGCCAGACATACAGACTGGACTGGGAACACAGTAACAAGGATCGATTAAGAAATGCATCTACAGTTCTACAAAATTATGTATCTCTCATCTCGTCTAGCACTCAGTCTGATTACCTCCTTGGTGTGATTATTTGACTGCACCACAGATCTGACAACAAGTTTTCTGCTAAAATAGAACTACAAATACTGCAAAAGTCCCTGCATTTACAACATTTAAGTTGGAGTGAGCATGTCAGCAGAACGTCCTGTGCAAAACCTGGATTTTTTTTTTGTTGGCTGTTTGGTCAACACAAGGAGGTTCTTGGCAACATTGCATCAGAAGTTTTTCTGTTGCCAACACAATATTTAAAAACTGTAGACGGGATGTCATCCTTCAATATGACCTTAAATGAGACATTCTACCAAAGTGCTATGGACAATATATTACAGGTTTCATGCAGGCATAGTACGTTTTGCAGACGTGCTGGTAGATCTATGTTACCTGATGGAACAGGTTGAGATGGTGGCTCAGCTGTAACCATGCCAACAAGCCCGGCTCCGGGGGCCGACTGAATGGTCCTGACTCCTCCAAGTCAGCGATTTGTGCAAAATACACCACATTCGCTGTAAACTGGAGGGTGAAGATGGAGATTAAGAGCAAAATCTGTATCATATGTACTAAGTAAATGTCAGTTTGGCAGATGTCTGTAAATATTATGATAAATATCACAAGAAACATATCAAAAGTTGAAGTTCTTGCTTTGCTGTTATCATCATCATCATTATCAGCTTTTGCATCCTATTGTATGATCTGTTCCATCCAAGTTGGATGTTTGCATCTGTTGGCATTTACCCTTCCTCTGTGAGGACCGTTGACCGTCTACTATTTATCACTCAGCCTGGTCAATGGTTATCATATAAATGTACATGCCACAGGTTTTTAATTTGAATCATAGTCTAGGGTCCAGTTCTTGTATTCACAATGATTAGCAGGTAATCAATTCATGTAAGAAAGTTACAGACCTCTTGACACAATGATGTCATCACAGATTTCAGGTGGATGGTCTGCTGACTACTGGTGCTTCCATGTGTGCCTAAGGATGGAGTCAGGCATTAGTACACATCATTACAATTGGATACATATACTGTCTCTGGACCATGAGGTAGTGAGTTCGAATCCAAGTTGTCACTCACCCAGCATGCATGCTAATGGAAAGGGTTTTAGTGCTTAGGATGGGACATTAAGCTGTGGCCCACTGGTACTTGAACAGAGCTAGGGGAATTTCCCCAGTACCATGAAACTGTAATACCGCACATGTCTTCTCTGTCACGAAGAATGGAAGAATAGCTCTTCAAGAGTAGATCAAATCACTTTCCTTTCTGTCTAGAAATCTGACAGCTCTTACCCGCCATGTTGTTCTGCCCGTCCACAATGACCAGGATGTGCCCACAGGGGTTGGCTTCTGTCCACAGCTGCAGGATGTCCTGTAAGCTGTCCCTCAGGACCAGTCTGCCTCCCGTGGACTGGACCATTGCCTCCCACTGGACCAGCAAACAGGGCACCTCAAACTGGGGGAGGAGAGGGAGCTTACTGTAATAATCCTTGATGCGTCGATGAAGGTTAGACATCCAAGTAATAAGATACGCCAAAAAACAGTTACTCAAGCAATTGGATATGATTTTGGAAAAGGTAAGAAAATTCATGTAGCATCCACTGCCTTTCTACCTACTGTATATGAGTACTGTAGCTAAGTACCTTGTAGTGTGTTTGACAAATCAACTGTGTGTGGAGCTCGTCAACTGACAGACCCTCGGCTTCTGCTGGTGGTACTGCAATTATAATGGAATGCATAAATGGCAATGACAAATGTCATTACCTCAGTCAGCACTTGACTTAGCTAACAATGGTACTAGTATGTGTATATGAACAGCAATTATCCAGTGTAGAATGATTTGCTTGTGGTATACAAATGTGTATAACAAAATTTACTCCAGATGGACCCATACCTGGTCTCTCCACACCACTCTGCCAACAGTTCTCATCAAACCAGGCGTCGATCTTGGCATCAACTTGCTTCCAGTTGACCTGCGACCCCTGACCTTTGTTCCCCGTGGCTGCCCACTCCCTGGCCCAGTCCAGCTGCAGTCTGTCCTGCGGGTGAAACGTGAGGCACCTGATGCTCTTCCCAGGTGTCTTACAGCTGATCAGTTTGGTGTAGGACATCCGCGTGTTTCTGGACCAGTTTTCATCGTCGATTACAACTTTCTTACCCTGCAGAAAAAAAACAACAAAACATTGTAACAAATCAATCCAGTGATTACTACCATTATGGAAATAATCCATTCTTTAGGCTAAGGTGTGTAGACAAGAACTGTTTACTACGTCAGGGGCCCTTCACCTTTAACTTTGAGCATGCACTGTTGGAACATTGAACCATCTTATAGTTATACAGTATGAAATAGAGTGGATCCATTTCTCAAGCTAACCTACATCTGTTGAGAACTATGCAGTGCAAAGTAGAGTGGATTCATTCCTCAAACTGAATGACTGCGGTTTGTTTGTATGTTTGTTTAGGATCTCCATTGGTGTGAATTTCACACTATTCTTCCTGTAACAGATGTCTGTTAGCTTTAGGAATGAATTCACTCTACTTCTTACATCTCACCTGTCTGAGCAGCCCCACTGCCTTCATGGCGACCTGTCGGAGAGACAAGGTCGGGTCCTGCTGGAACAGTTCCTGTGCAGACAGCCTGACATGGCCGGGGGTCAGATGTTGTTGGTAGTGGGACGACTTTCCCTACACATAGAAAACACATTGCAAGCCTTTAAAAAATTCTTCAGGATTGAGATTATAATTTGGAAGAATTGCTGATACTGTCGGAAGAGATGCAGTCGGATTCTGTGACTATATTTCTGTGCAGGGGATCTTCTCTTAAAAGGCAGTCAGAACTTTTACTCTTTGATTCACGTTACGTAAATCAATGGATTAACTTGAAAGGATTCAGGATTTATAAATGGGGAAACTACCCTGACAGTAACACGTTAATGGTGATAACATAAACTTACTCTGATCGCAACGTTAGCTAGTAGAATCAGCCATTCTGAACAATTGCAATCTCTACCCTTACATACACACTGTACCTAAAACATGACGCAAGCTCGCCCCAGTGGCCTCGCCAAAAAATCCTAATCAATGCCATATGTTGAACATATGGCATTGATTGGGATTTTTTGGCGAGAGTTGTGAGTTGTCAACTAAGTGTAAATCAGCAGTATGCATGAACAAAATAGGTTGCAGTTAATACAGATAAAGAAAAAAGGATCGCAAAACAACAGGATCATATAAAGGATCTACGATTGCTTTTCTGAGAAATGAGTAAAACGGAAAAGTACATACCACTAAGGGAGGGCCATAAAACAAAACAACATCCGCATCATCCATATCAAAATGCACACTCTGGCGCCACAACAAATCTGACCTTTAACCTCTATCAAAAGATCTTGTCAAACGGTCTGTGATTGGTCACAATTGTTGTAAAGAGGAAGCTGATTGGGTAGGAGACTCTTCACTTCCCATTATTCTCTGCGCGGGAAGATGGCGGACGCGGGAAGGAAAAAATATCCAGATTTGGTAAGTTTGACAGTTTTCTGAGTTTCACAAGGATATTAGGTCAAAACTATCGATGTTTGATATTCAGGTTATATATGTGTACATATAGAAAGTAGTTCTAATGCTTTTATTGCCGTTTGATGGAGAGTTTTGGACTGGAAAGGGAAAATAATTTTGGTCGCCGAAGTTTCAGGGGACGGGGAGGGGCGGGGTAATGGGCAAGCCTAGGCCACGATGGTCAGATTTGGGCCCAAAAGTCCCAATCCGCTACTATGGAGATCGAATCCCCCGAACCCGCGAATCTTGTTCGATATGACGTCATTCGAATAGAGCGGGCGTTCGATCTGGGGTTACCCGCGGTCATTTACAGCAAAGCCGCTACAACCGGCTACTTCAAGCCCTTTTTTACTTGGGAACCACGGAACAGGAAAAATCCACCTTTCCACAAATATGAACCGTTTTCAAAACATTACATCTATGCCGTGATTTTATTGTGGATATGTAACATGTAACGAAGCTACTGCCGTCATCGTGGGTGACCTTGAAGGTCAGAATTCTTGTATACGCTGTTATAAAAGCCAGGTCCCCATATCCAAGTGTCATAGCACGCGTGCAAACATGGTATTTTAACCATTCCCAAAAATCGCTCAAATTACCTCATTGAGGGCTTGTTTGGAAGAGCAACGGTTTCCGCAGATTTCTGTCTTAGGGATTTTTTAAATATGGCCGCGATTATGAATTATCGGTATTTAAAGTTAAAACACTGCGTTTTTAGCTCTTCTTTTGACTGTAAGTCGAGTTTTAGTTAAAAACTAAAAAATCCTAAGACAGAAAGTTTAAATTTACTGTAATATTTCTAAAAATCCAAAAATCTAACCTTATTTTTAATTTTCGGGGCCTCTTAAAATCAGTTGTTTGGTTCTCGTGAACCCTTTTTGAAATCCGAAATTGATCTCATTTGGAAGCAAATGTACACAAAGCGGAGCAAAGGCAGTGCAAGAATAACATTTGAGGTAAACAAAATCACTTATTACATTTTATTTTGACGAGTATTTACTCTCCAATTACTTTTGTTTATTTTCAAATTTTACCCGTTGCCCCCGGGCCGGCCCGGGACTCCCGCGCGGCCACGTTCGAACACGTTCTGTAACCCGATACCTCCCTAGTAATGCGACTTTTAGCCTAGCAACCGACCGCCGTGGGCATGAAAGTAAACACACAAAGATATATATGATGATGTACTTAATAATTAGGGGTACAAAGAAGGGGGCTGGGGTTGGTTGGATTTTGATATCTTGATATGGCTAGATCAAGCAGAGTAAGATTTTTTAGCATCTACGGTCTCTTTTGTTTTCAAATATTTACTTCTAAAAACTAGGACATTCTACAAGGCAAGAGGCCTTCTGTAAAACGCCCTTGCAAAAAATATGCAATTTTCACCAGTCATGTACCACTTAACATCAAGGTTCCCTAGCTATGGATATTAACGTTGTGTTCCGTACGTCAGCGGTACAAGTTTATCCGCGGGCTGATCCACCACGAGCGTAACCAGCGCAGGGCACACTACCTGAAGTCTGCGGCGGAGTGGACGTCCCGCGCGATCGTCTCCCTGGAGCTGGAGGAGAAACCTGTCAAGTCTGTCAAACAGGCCACCAAGCTGGAGGGGGTGAGTAGGGACCTTCGTGAGGGCCTGCATGGGGGTCCCGACAACGCTCTACGCTAAATTTTGAGAGCCGGATACATATTACGCTGAATGGAAGAAGCCTCCCCATTACATTTTAGGATCAATTCCAGGTATCTACGACGCATAACGTAGAATTAAAACGGCAAATTACGCTCTATGCAAAATGCGCCAATTATGCTCTACGTTGAATCAGCAGAGTGCTCTACATAGAATTAAAACGTTTGATTACACTCTACCGTACGGAAAAAGGCATGTGTGCCCCCCCTTTGTATTTGACTTTAAATGTTGCAGTTTGCTTATCTTTGAAGCAGATGTTTGAAGAAGGGAAAATCATAATGTCTTCCTGCTCCCCAATAGAGAATAAACTGTTACACTTTTTCTTCTTGGTACTCAGATTGGAGGTGTCCTGGCTGAGAAACTGAAGACATTTGAGGCAGCACCGGGCATTTTAACCGACCCCCCTCCAGATGGTACATTCCTGAGTTCTGCTCCTGCTCTGCTGGTGGCCATGCTCAATGCCAAGGAGGAACTCATAAATGAAGGGTCAGTTTCATATACAGACTATCAGGGCTTGAAATCCTTTTTTCTGTACTGGTGCAGGTAACTCTGAAATTATCTGCACCAGACAAGTCTTACCTGTACCTCTGAAAACTTAGAAAATATGTATGGATCATACTAAAAACTGAATAAATCAAGCAACTGGATAAATTCTTTGAAGAGTCAAAGAGGAACTCGAATGTGGCTAGAACAAGTCTATTTTATATTTTTTTTAATGTACAAGTTTATCCAGTGGAAATTGTAAAAAAATTGCAAATTGAAGCATGATGTTTATTAATTGTGCAGCTTGTGCTCGTTTTTTTTTTCAGTGACAAGCAGTTGTTGGTCCCAGAGCCCATGTTGAAAGTCAAGGCCCAGGCCATCACACAGGAGACATTCCTACAGTCCACACAACACATTGTAGAGGGGAAAGAAGGAAACACAGGTGAAAAGATACTCAGTCATCTGTACTGTTTGTACCTTACATTATGTCATGTGTATTGTATATTGTACTTAATGTACAATCATGTATTTGATAAGTATTAGATATACTTCAAACATTCTTCTTTAGACAGTTTCTCTGAATAGTTAATGTGAATTTCAGGCTAGGGTAAACATACTATCCATATTTGCTACAAATGTACATGCAAATTGCAAGCAGTCTATTCTTCTTCTTTTGTCATCATGAATTTCACATCGGATCCTTTTCTTGTGTGCTGCAGGGTTGTGTATGGCATGGTGGAGACTACATGTACTGATCCAGAGACTCTACATCAAGAAGAGGACCCTAAGTATGTTCAGTATCATATGTGTACATGTTTACACTGTACGTATGTATGACCACTTAAGTGGTCATCTTTGGAAGATGTGCCTGTACTGTAATATCTTATCTAAGAAAATTAAACACAAATGAACATCTTACATAACACATACATGTAATATATGTTCTATGTTGGATGAACAAATAGATCATAGCAAAATATTTGTTTTTCAGAAAAACAACCTGTGTATGAACTGCTGCCAGCAGGAGAGGAGGTGGCACACAGGCTGCGAGGTGAGAAATATATAGTAGCTATCATAATTTTCTTTTAGCAAGTACTACATATTTGTACTGAAATTTCAATAGTTCTTTAGAGGAGCTGTGTATTCTGTGTAACCATGTTTAAACATTCAGTTATATGCATTTACTACTTGTATCTAAAAATAGTTCCATGCATACAAGCAAAAGTCTGTTAAGTGGTCAAGGCATCATTTTTCAGATTACTAGTCTTACTTGTCATTTTAACATGTGCAATGGGTCTACAGACTATGGAATTGTCAGAAGAACATAATTCGGACTGAGAATATTGTCTGCAAGTTTTTTGAATAAAGATTGAATTTGAATTTTTCAAAGTCAAGAACTTACATATACATGTAGCTGTGTCAGACACGACCTGTCTATACACTGTCCTCTAGAATGTGCCTGTTTCTAGCGTGATTAACAGGCAGAGGTTTTCCCAGAGCCTCCCTCAGTCTTGCCCAGAACAGTGGCCGTCCCCTGTCGTTCCCGGGCCAGCTGATGTAGGTGTCCCTCCTCAGGACGTCCTGCAGGTGTTTGTGCCGCTCCATGTCCCCGTCCGGTATCTCCTCCAGGAACACCAGGATCAGGTTGACCCTGCGTGGGTCGAACAGGTGGTACCGCCCCTCCGACGCACGCATCTCGTAGTTACACCAGCTGCTCCGCACGAAGCTCCGGGTGATCAGGCAGATGGTCCTGCGGCTGGCGCGGACGGCACGCCCGATGTTCTCCGTGATCGCCACCCCTGGGCGGAAGTCACGCTCGCCGAAGCAGAGCCGGTAGCGCGGCGGATTGTCCTCGAGCTGCGGCCGCAGCACTTGGGTCACCCAATTCTTGTCTGCGCTGCTGTACGCCACGAATGCATCATATTTGAACCGTTGTACCTCCCTGCCTGGGAGTTCTTCGTACCCCCTGAACCGGGCCTGTAACAGAAACCAGAGGTACCGGACGTACCAGCTGCACTGAGTCACCACAAACACAGTCAACATGTACAGGGACAGGAGGGAAGTGGTGGCCGCGCACATGTAGAAATTCAAGTGAGAATCGCAATCCGGGTGGAAACTTCGCAGTTCCCTGTTGTGCAGAGATGCAGGAGTGTTGCAGACATAGAAACCATCCTTCTCCCAGAAAATTACTTTTGAGGGGTTAGCATCAGCCCAGCTAACAAACCATGTTATGCTGCAGTCACAGTAGAAAGGATTCTCACTAAGATCTAGGCCAAAACTTTCCAGAGTTGGCAAGACAGTCGCAAAACTTGACTCGTTCAAGAAAGTAATGGTGTTTGTTTTAAGATAGAGGTATTTGAGAGATCTGACATTTACGAATACGGTGTCAGGAAGACTAGAGATGGAATTTTCACTGAAGTCTACAAACTGTAGGTTATAATGTATGCTGAGTGCATCAGCAGGGATGTGCTGTATCTTACATTCTCTCATGTTGAGAGTTTCCAGGTTGGGCATGCTGTACAGAACAGTTGTGTTTTGAAACCTCCTCCAGACATCTCCAGTGCGTATCACACGCAAAGTCCGTAAAGACACCAAACCTTCGAAGAATTCTTGCATATTACTTGCTGGAGCAATGAGGTTGTCACTTATGTCAAGTGTTAGTAGATTCCTCAGAGTTGTAAAAGGCTTGCATGGTGAATTTTTAAACCAGCATTGCATGTGCTCATTGAACAGGTCATTTCCAGACAGATTGAGGTCTTCTAGACTTGAAACTAGCCTAAACGTGCTCAGCCTGAGAATGACATGATTCTGATGTAAGTTGAGTGTCGTGATCTTCTTTAGGCCGTTGAAATCCTCCATGTCAGGGGAGATGTAGTTTTCTGAGAAGTCAAGCTTTTCCAGGCTTGTTAGTGGAGATAGGACACCATCTGGGAGTACGGTGAGTTTGTTCATAGACAAGTCCATGAAAATAACATTTTCCAAACCCACGAAGCTCTCGTTGGAAAGGAGACTGATCTTGTTGTTTTGTAGAGACAATGTGTTTAGATTTCGAAGTCCATGGAAAACATTTGCAGGTATGTTTGTTATCATGTTACGGTCCAGATTAAGTAGTTGCAAGTTCGGAAGGCCCCTGAAATTTTCCGGCACGATGGTTTTTATGTTGTTGTATTTGAGGTGTAATTCTCTCAGAGCTGGAAACATGACTGTAGGTGCCTTGAAAGGAACTTGTTCCAAATGATTTTCTCCCAGATTGAGCACAACTAGATTCTGTAATCCCCCAAATGCATGTGGAGATGTTTTTTCTATGTGAATAGTTTGGAGAGTAAGATATTCCAGGCTGTCTAATCCATGGAAAGCCCAATCCTGGAGTTCTTTGATACTTCCCCATCCCAAGACAAGACTTTTCAACGATGAGTTTTGAAGAAACTGAAACGCACCCTCATTTATGGTATTGCTATAGTCTGCAATGTTTATGTCCAATCGAGTCACTTTTACAGAGTGCAAACCTGAAAATGCATTCTGTAGAATGTTTGCGCTTGTTAACAACATACCAAGATATTCTATAGTTCGAAATTGTGCAAAGAATCCAGGTTCTATGACAGTTATAGGATTCACAGATAATTCCAGAGTCTGAAATCTGTGTGAAACAAAGGGCTCGAAATCAGCAATTTTAAGTACAGAGATCCTATTTAAGGATAAGTCTAATGATGTCAGTGAGGGCATCTCAGAAAAAGCTTGTGAAAACTTTGCTTCCGTTATCTTGTTTTCTCTCAGATCAAGTTTGGTTAAGTGTAGCCCGTCCCATATCTCATCAAAACTTAGTATATCAGGAAGATTGTTATCAGCAAGAGAAAGAGCTGCCAATGACTTCAGCGGTCGGAATATCGCGGATGGAAGTGCAGAGAGGTTGTTTCGAGATAGGGACAGTTCCCTCAGTTTGGAAAGGTTGTAAAAAGCTGCAGGTTGGATGGTGACTAGACTGTTTGAACTGAGGTCCAGCGATGTCAGGAGAGGCAGGGTGGAGAAGGAGTAGTCGTCCAGCTGTTGTATGTTGTTGGAGCTGAGGTCCAGGCTGGTAGTGTCAGCAGGAATGTTGGCAGGGACCTGGATGAAGCCTTTGTCACTGCAGTCAACTGTTGTGTTCATCCTTGTACACTGTGGCACTAAAACAAGGGAAGAGAAACAAAATTTAACTTTGTATGCATTTTGCTACAATTCATTATTTTTGTTATATGGGACGCAAATGAGCAACATGAATAACTGACATTTCACATTCATGTTGCTGTATTTTGGTATTCCAGTCTGGAGCATCAGTGTGACATGAAAGGGACTGACCATCCCAGAACTGAAAGCAGAAATATATCTGTGCTACTTGTTCTTAGAAGATAACCAGCATTTTACTTCCTTCTTATGGCTACATTGTACAGACTGATGACAAGTTTTCTTTCTTAACAGAAAGAATATTGGGTGTAAATACATGTGTAACTTCGTCATGACTTGAAATTAAAGTTTGTTCTATATAGATCAGTTCTGTAATTAACATAACTTGTCATATACAGTGTATGAGGTTTATAATGAATGAATGAAGACCTTTATTGTACATTTGTGTTCTACAGAAGTAAGTACAGGTCGGATGGGTACAGAACATGAACATAAACATATACATTACATACATATGAACATGTAAGAGTAAATAAATGTCTAATTTCTATTTATATTCACGCCAAATCTCCTATACTAATTCTTTGGCCTCGTGTACAAATATATTTTATGCACTAGAGACTTGGCAGCCGAAATAGGTTTGAAACAGGCTACTACATGTACAATGTAATTCTTACCTTTCACAGCCAGGCCTTGGCAAGACATCATTTGCAGCAGTACCAGGAGCATAGCATTAGCTAGACAAAATAGATGTTTGGAGCAGTGGTGTTCTGTTTGACCCATCATAGAATCTACAGCAGAAATGTGTTCAGCCTAGGATTATTTTCCTGGAGAAGAGAAATGACACTTAAGCCACACCAATTTAATTTGTTGGTTCTCGGATTTTTTCAGAAAAAATATGAAGCGACAGGGCGAAAAAAAATAAAATAAAAACAGGTCTAGGCAGCCTATTATAGGCTTAAATGCTACAAAATGAGCCATGAAGTCAACACAAAAGGCTGGGTTAAAATTTAAACATTGAATTTGAACTTTTAATCAAACCACTGCAATGATAGATGGGAAAACTGTAACAACTAGGAAGAAAAGGACTTTCCTCAACTGTTGGGGGCAAAACATGAGCATTTTTCAGTTGATTCAGGACCAGAATCAAATTTTTTTTTGCAAATCAGAAATAAACGAAGAGGCAAATCCAAGAACCAACAAATTAAATTGGTGTGGCCTTATCTCTGTCAGTAATTGTTTACAAAACAATAACTCCTTCTGAGTGTACTATTCTAGAAATTATAGGCAAGAATCAAGAGAATGGATGTATATTCTTCAAATGAAAGAAAATTTGAATTGCCTTACTTGCTGGTATTTGAAACGAAATCCAAAAGAAGGAACTGATAAACTGAAACAGTTCTAGTTCTGAATGAGGAAGTTTGGAACATTCCATAAGAAAGTTCTTGGGGGGAAATCAGAGTAATTTTTTTCATGTAATTTAGTGTGTGGTGCTCCTCTAAAAGAGTTAGACATACACAGTGCAGAATTGTTATGATACATGTAACCAGGACATGCCTTGTAGTTTCATGTTTAAATTCAAATTTTGACTTTTTAAATGAAAACATAATTGAGGAACACCCCTTGCCATTATGGGCTCATCTATGGACAAAAAAAGGGAAGTTGATGACTATCAAGTTACATATTGTCAAGTACCTGGTACCAAAAACAGTCCAGAACCTGGACTGTTTTTGGGTCTTTCCCTAACTCAAAGCACACAAAGGCAAAAAATATTCCGAGATTGTTATAGATTTTTTACTAGGGAGTATGGGAGCCCTGGTATACAATGAGGATGTCACCTAGGCTAGTTTTTTTAAAACTGTTGCACACATGTTAAAAGCTAGAAGCACCCAAGTATTTGGCACCCATTGTGACCTGTTGAAAAGTTACATCTGTATGCTTATAAGGGCACCAGTGTGACTAACAGTATGATGTCATCTGTGTGGAACATGGTTCAATGAACATGAAAAAAAATCATTGACAAGTATTCACTCAGCTTTTGAGATACATTTTGGGCAGATTTTGAATGTTAGTTTGAATACTAGTTTTTATTTATTGCATGCAGTATACATGTCAGAACAATTTGCCAGGTTCTGCCATTTTTTGTATTGAATGTACAAATGTATTAAAAATGTAGTTTTGCTGTATAGTAGTGTACAAACATAACAAACATAACCCTACACAAATATCTAGGTGTACCAGTGCACCCACAGTTGTGTGCACAGTTCCAATTTTGGGTGCACTAAAATGTCTAAATGCACTCAGTACACACATATTTTGAGCCCTGATCATGATTGCCAAATGTAAACATTTTTTCAGGCACCAAACCAGGAGAGGCAATCCAAGGTCAAGTAGTGGAGAAAGCAAGATCCAGATCCTCTTCCTCAGCTAAACCACAGCCAGAGAATTCAGCACATGTTCCAGTTGAGGAAGACAGGGCACTCTACACCAATGACAATGGATCTGATGGGTAAGTGTTTGGATTTGGATTTCAAGGAACAGTTAGAGACCTTATAGGTTTAATTGTACAATGTCATACAAGTAGCACAATTTTTCAGGCAACCCCCAATAGCTTCCAGATCAAGAAGACTGAAATCTCGGATCCCTGTATTTTACAGTATTGTCCTGCTGGTAGATGTGAGGGAGTGGGGAGGAGACAGAGTCAAGTTGGGGGAGGTGAGTATGGCAGAAAAAAACGTTAAAACAGTTTGTGAACTTTCCTCAAACCTGCAGGCTGATATGCAACCTGTATTTAACTCTTGACACCTCAAGTTACTTGGTATTGTGGGGGTTTTATTTTCAGTGTGTGTGTCAGTTTGTGTATTAATTTTGCTTGTGCTTCATAGTAGTTCATATGCTAGGCATGTTTGGGACACTGACAGACAGATCCCAGAAAGGTCCCAGAAAAGGTTATCTCCTCATTACCTGTCTTCAAATTCTTGCCTTATTGGAGGCAGTGAGAAAAACCATAGACAGAATCAACAAGAAAGTTCACCAGGATGAATAAAACAAGACATTCACAAAAACATTTCATGGAGCTTGGAAGTCCTTGATTTCTTGTAAACCGTTTGATTTAGCCTTGTCATGTAGATTACACAATCACGAACAATGTAATATGCTACCGTGTTGTGTGTAGCTGCATCGTTACCTGTGCCGGTTGGGTGTCCGACATCGCACGGCATCACTACAGTGTGGGGACTACAGCTGGGTGTGGAAATGTGCAGGAGAGGAGCATGTATTACCTGTGCTAGTGGAGAGGAAAAGGGCAGGTGAGTTCTAGTACAGGTGTGTAGAAGTGTGCAGGTGTAGTACACCTGTGTTAGTGGAGAGGAAAAGGGCAGGTGAGTTTGAGCTTATTTGGATCCACATGTAGTCTCTCATCTTCATCAGGGCTGTTATGACTGGTTCACTGTGCATTGAAGCTGGGAGTTACCTTAGGATCAATGTACAGTGAACCAGTCATAATTGCCCTGAGTGATGAAGATGACAGACGATCATTGAAACATTGACTCTAGTGAAACAAGTGGTAATGAATAACTAAAGGACTTATCATAAGTTCTTCTGTGTTGGTAGTAATCATAGTACATGTAAAATGTTGAACTTTATTCCAACACAAAGGATGCACGTAAATAACGAACTTTGCTATTCAATTTGGTTCAAGATCAAGTTTGGATCAAGTCAGTTTGAAACCATGTTTGCACTCACAGATGACCTGGCCTGGAGCCTGAAGGACGGCCGTTACTTCACCCAGAAGGAGAAGATGCTGGAGTTCAGGCGGAGGTTCAGTCCTTACAGCCTCCACTGCAGTCTGAAGTACGTCCTGGAGTGCACACCTGAGCAGTACATGGTTAGGTGTGCCGACGGATGCAGGGGTGTGGCCAGGTGTGGCAATCCCACAGTGGAACAGCTCAACGTGAGTCTCCGCAAGACTTTGTGCCCTTAAAGTAGACTAAAAGGTTGGGTTTAAAAGCCTACTTAATAATAGTTGCTATACTATGCTGAATAATGTCATATACATGTACTGCAAAGTCAAGTTCTTACCCAAATGGCATCAGTCAGTGATAATTTATGACTCTTGAAGCTGTTTGAAAATGTTGATGTAACTGATCACCTGGGTCTAGCATAATGTGACTTCATTGTTTTGGAAATCTCAACACAATGTCACTTTTTATTTGAACTACATTCAACACAGTGATTTTTGTTTTCCCTGTTTTTTTTTTTAGAATGTGTTAGAAGAACTGGATGACAGTGATGAATTTGACCTGGTGAGAACTGAGAACATCGAGGGCACAGTGGAGTTCCTGGCTACAGTCACAGTCGAGCTTCAGCAGAGGTGAAGTAAAACATATCCTCCTGTGAACAAGAAAAGTTTTTGACACTTGTTTGTACTTACAGTCTTGGCAGGCAATGTTTTGTATATGTCAGGCTGTTACGTTAGATGTATTTTATCTTAATCAAACTTATAATTTGAAATTATGTTGTCCCAGGAAAGGAATTGAAAAATGCATTTTGTTCAGATTTGCCTTAGAAATTGTATGTATTATGTATGTTTTGCATTTCCAAGTGTTGTGTCAACTACCACTTGAACAAAGCAGTATTTTGTTTTTCAGGTTGGACTCCGGTGATTTCGATACCTTAGCAGTCGGCAGTCACGTTGAAGAACAGAAGAGTGTGATCACAAAGAAAGGATCTAATCTACAAGGAAAGGTTACGTCAAGGATTGAAACCAGTCCAGACAGAAGTGGTATCGAAATTGCCACAACAAAGTACCCCTCCATGCCATCACCTGACACCAGTCCTGTACGTCCACTCACCACAGACTCCCCGCAAAAGTCTCTGCTATGGAACACGGCCAAGACTTCGCCCTTCAAGGACGCAGCAGAGTTCAAGTCAAAGGTCAGGGGTTATGGCTCGTCCCCTTCCCCTGAGAAAACAATGAAGGACTTCTTCCCTGTGTCGCCTGCTAAGAGAGGTCAGGGGTCAGAGGGGAAAGGTAACAGTTGCAGGAAGAGTCTGAATTCATCCCTGGTAAAGAGGACGGAGGAGAAACCACTCCTTAGTCCTGGTAGAAAGCGCGCAGCTGTGAAAATGCCAGACTTCGGAGAGAATAGCCCGCTCCCCAAAGTACAGGCAATGTACGACCCTGCGGAGTACACAAGAAATCGCTACAGAGGTGACTTTGAAGAAACATCCCTTGAAGATTTGGACGAGGATTCTCAAGAAGTTGAGAGTGAGGAGAAGAAGAACTTTCCCACACAAAACTCGACAATTGACAATAAACCAACACCAAAAACAAACTTCATGTACAAAAGAAGACTAGACTCTGGGTTCGAAGACAGCATTGACAAGAGATGCCACTCTGACATGGACGGTGCAGTTTCAAAGGCCACTAGTTCAGGTTTAAACAGAAAGAGACCAATGGCAAGTTGCAGTAGTGTGTTTGCATGTGACAGTGACTCTGACAACGAACTACCAGACATAACAGATAATCACCTCACATCATCAAAACCATCCCCTCGAAAACAAATAAAAAGGGAGAACACTGCAAAGGATCTTATTCCAAACACTTTTAAAAAGAAGTCAGGCTTAGCAGATACAGACAACAGATTTGATGGCTATAGACAAGGGAAAGGCTCAATGACTTCAAATGCTACAAGGAAAGATCTAGATACAGCAAGCAAGACCAGGGCGTCTGCAACAGGCATATACACACAAGAAAATGAGTTAGAAACCGTTTCTTTGCTCGACGACTCACAAGAAACGAAAGATTCAGATGAAGATTACGACTTGAACCTTTGGTCAATGAGTGCCCAGAAACAGGAGAATTCTGAAGAAAAGTCAAGTTCAGCATACAAGTCTAATACATATATACCGAACACTACAGACACACTCAGGACGAAATCTATACAACAAGACAGTATGAGAAATTCTTACACCAAACTTGGGCCTTCACTTGGAAACTCTGCAGAACCAAGCACAAGTGGCAGTGCACAGCCAAACAAAACAGATACGTTTCCAACTTCTAGTCAAGAACTTGAAACCATATCTTTACTCGATGATTCCCAAGAAACAAGGCATTCAGATGATGATGACCTTGAGCAAGAAACCTGGCCAAGACCGACAGATACGGGTTCTACACGGGAAGGAACTGTAAAGACTGAAACCGCTGATAAGAAGTGGAGTGAGAAAGTGCAGCTAGTGAGAGCTGTCCTGCCACAGACTGAAGTTGGTACTGTACTGATGATGCTTCAGAACAATGATGGGAATGTGGAGGCAGTTGTGTCGGCATTGTTAGATCAGGAAGTCGGATAACTAGTGCCACTAAATGTCAATAGCTATACATGAGATACATGTATAATTATCAAATTCCTTGTGTGTGTTCAACAGGAATAGTATGCTGGATTTCCTTCCAAGTTACTAGGGTTAACATCCCAAGCTAGGTTATTTATCACAAGAAGTGGTATCATGACATTTCACCGCCATCTTAGACATTCCACAGTCACGTTTGTAGCTAAATTTCTGTTGGTAGGATTATCATTAAGATAAGAATAAGGTTAGGATTATGGTTAGGGAGTTCCTCAGGGTGTAATTTGTCATCTGATTCTTCAGTTCTGCCCACACTTTAAGGATGCCATACAGTCTGCAAGAGTTTATGACAATGAGTTTTATGTATTTTAAATTTTAGTAAAATGTTAGGAAGCTTCAAGTTTTTGATAATGAGTTTTAAATACTTAAAACAATTTTAGCCTTGTGAACAATAGCAAGAGTAAAGTTGGTAGCACTGGAATTGTTTTATTAATGTAATTCTAGAAAATTGGATCTGCTCTTCTGTCAGGAAGTCAATAGTGAATATTACCACACATAGTAACAAATTCCTTAAACTACAAATGTATTTCAATTCAAGGCATGAAATTATGCCACACTATTCATCATCAATTGACTGTTTTATTCATCAATGTTTTCGACAACATAATCAGGTGCAATGTATTTACACATGATTTAAATGCATGTTTTTCATGACAATATATTTAATGACAATACAATAGTCATTTTCCTTTTACGTGATTTCTATATACTATGAAATGATTACAAAAAAAAATGATTATGTAAAAAAAGCCCATTTGAGCTCAAAACAGTCCTGACAATACTTTGTGTAATATCATAGACATTTGACAAATCAGTTTCAACAAAAGTTTTATTTATAACTCAAGAAGTACAAACTTTCTGTACATCAGACTATTTACATATAAAAAACCTGAAAATTATTTTCTTTTACAAAATGTACATCATTTCCATAATGACATTTACATAAGACTAATCATTTTATGATTGGAACATTCTATTTTATGGTGTACCTGTTACATGTACATGTATTACACTGACTTGAACACAGAAGTGGAACTCATTTACAATCCTGGCTGTCTTCATCTGTCTCAGTTGTTTTCTCAGTCAAAATTTGTGTTACATAATTCTTTGCAATTGCTTGCAGATGATTGAATTGTTTACAGACAGTAGGGCCCAGTGTTCAGTGTCGCCATAAATAACCTGCCAATCAAAGCACTTGTTCTTTCTTTTTAGTCCGTTAATCAGTAGTACTGATTCCAGTTGCTGCCATCCACTGGTACTAAACTTGTTCTCACTTGGTAGTATGTTACACTCTCCAAGCAGAGGTTTGGGCTTCGGCTTATTTTTGGCGTGTTTTAGGCATTTTTATGGGCTCTCTTTTTTGTACTGGTATCTTTGTTGTACGAGGTGGCAAATGGATACTCCCTGGCCAATTTGATACTGTCTTCGCAGCCATCCAAAAGACCTGGTTGGAGATAAAGTCTGTTACTCAGTAGTACTGGTTCCAGTTGCTGCCGTCGACTGGCACCAAACTCCCCGTACAGAGAAGGATAATGTCCACCATCCACCACACCCCCAGGCCCCCCAGGGTCAGGAGTTTCCCCACCCCCATGCCGGTGTGCCCCAGGCAGAACCTGTCCACTCCGAAGAAGCCCAGCAGGAGGGAGTACATCAACGTGGTCACGAAGTAGTGTCCAGAATACCTGCAGGGGACAAACAGAGAAGTATCTCGATGGTTAGACATCCAGGTAATGAGATAAAGTATGATACAGGAGATTGTGAACATGTGCGCCATGTGTGTGTAAACAGAGATACAACATCATACAGGTCTATTTCCCTGTAAATACATTGTAATTGCAAGCCAAGAATATGACAGGAAAGTGTTGGGATATGGGGTATGTTAATGTCTATTTAAGTCTTGAATATGAACCTTTTCATATCAGAACCCGACGTGTGTATTTCTATAACAAACTGTTATAAGTTTTGCGCAGTACAAAATTTGATAGCTTACCGGGGTAGATCTGAAAGTTTGTATGCAATGAATAAAGCTACTTCATTCTTGAACACTAAAGTTTCAAAATCTGATAATATGCTAAATATACAGGCACTTCCCAATGGTTTATACTGTAGTGATATCTTACTTGATACATGGTACTTGGTTGAGACTGAGGAAAGTCCTGTTTCCCTGACATTCTATCCCTGGTAATACCCGACACTCCACACTGGTGTTCTCCACATCCTCAAACCGCTCACCACCAAACTGGAGTATGAAACACAACTTACATGATCATCATTACATATTACTCCTAGTACATAATAATAGCTTGGTTACCAAGCCTATGTAAGTTAGCTGCTGACTGACTGCTGAGCCTCTTTCGTCCTCTCTGCAAATACTACATGCATATGTAGGAGAGGACATAGGACATTCAGATGATAGAGAAATAAAACGTATTTACCAAAACCACTATTTTAATAGCCTTCTACTAGTAAATGACATGTACAGCTGTCTATTAAGATTACAGCAAGATTGATAAAAGAAAAAAGTTTCAGCTTTCAATCACTACTTTATTTGCCAAAGACTTTTTGGTACAAAAGTACAGAGTCCATACCTTAATGCAGCCATAGCCCAGCTCCTCTCTCTTTGTCTCATTCCCATCCAGGTCCATGGGTGGATCACACTCAACAAACTCTGCTGGTCTGAAATTAAGTGTAAAATATTGTGTCACTGACAGGGTCCAGATGCAGAAGATAATAATTTCTGGGTATGGAAATATTGTTTTAAGTGGCTGAGCTGTGGGTTTGTGTATACATTGTATGCTTGTCCAGACAGAGAACAGGTTGACAGCACGTGGGTATGGGATTGACAGGCACATTGGCAGGTCAAATTTGGGGTCAGATATATAACGTTATAACTTATAGCGTTTATTATTTTTGACTGATCAAAATATATTAGTGGCATATTTATATATTGACTGTAAACCCAAAATGAAGCAGCAAATTATGCAAATATAAATTATCTTACATAAGCTACAGCATTTTCAAATGTTGTAAATATAATGTACATCAATATAAAAAAGTTACAAATATAATTTGCATAACACATCATGTTACTTCGGAAGTACGAAAATCCGAAATATAATATTTTTCATGTCCAGCCAGAGTCAACAAAAAAAAAAAAACAGCATCACTTACAAGTATTCACATCTTATGAACGGTGACAGTGGGTTGTCCTCGAATCCACAGCCTTCACTTCGACAAGAGGCGTCTATTTCAATGTCTGCGGACAGAGAAAATCCGAGAAAATGAAAAATTATTCCGGAAAACAGGCAAAATCTCCAACAAAACACTGCCATCTTGGAAATAACCCACAATGCAATTTTGGAGGAGCAACCGATTATTTCGGGGGGGGGGGTCATAATTGTTTGTATTAAAAATGCAACACTTTACTGGTAAAGTGTTTGGAATAAAATTTAATGGTAAAAGAGTACATTTATAAAACTTTACAACATTTAGCTATTACTTCCATCCATATCTTGCAATTTTTATGGAATAAATATTTCTCCCAGAATCCCCCCTATAGTTAGTAATCGTCCTATACCAAAATATTGACCTCAGATGAACCCACGAAAATGGCGGAAATTCTAAACTTCCAGGTTGGAATCGGGAGGTAAAAGGCGTTTTCCAAGCTTGTCAAACACCAGAACATCACCATGAGCAGACCCAGGAGGCGTCGGGAATCTGACGATGGCTGGGGAGGTGACGGAATTGTAAGTTAGCGGATAATCAGTTCTTAAGAACTTGTCTTGATTTAAGGCTAGTTTGGGCTTGCCAGGGCTTGCCCAGCTCAAAACAAGTCAACGTCATGACGTCTATAAAAGTTATTACATCCAGTTGTATAAAAACTTGGACAGACACGTTTTGTGCTCATTTTTATTGCGACAGCCGACGGTCAAGCTTGTGTGCGGAGGAATGTTCAATTTACTGTGCTGTAATTTGAAATTCAGTGGAGTTCCAAATCATATTCATAATCAAATTTTGGTTTTACAAAGAAATATTTATAACTTGATTGTATACTGTGCTCCATTGTAATACTTTACAGTGTAGGACATATCACAGCATGGTAAGTACATTCCTAATTGTATGTTATACAAACTAATGATAAGGCCACACCAATTTAATTTCTTGGTTAACGGATTTTTCTAAAAAAATAATGGAGCGGGCGGGCGAAAAAAAAAATAAAATAAAAACAGGCCTAGACATCCTATGATGGCCCAAAATTGTACGATAGGAGCCATGAAGTCAACACACCAGGCTGGTTCAAAATTTTGACAATGAATTTTGAACTTTTAATGATACCACTGCATTGAAAGATGGAATGACTTTAACAAGAAGTATGAAAAGGACTGTTTTCAACTGTTCAGGGCAAAATATGAGCATTTTGCAGTTGATTCTGAATTTTTATTTTTATTTGCAAATCAGAAAAAAAAATGAAGCGGCGAATCCGTTAACCAAGAAATTAAATTGGTGTGGCCTAATAATATAATTCTATCACTGTAGAATGTAACTTCTGTTTTCATGCATATATGTTGTTTCCTACTTCAGAGGGGTTACATGGCAGCCAAGAAGAGAAAACTGTACGAACAGTTTGAGACGGACGCCCCAAACCAGGTGCAGAAGGAGGGAACTTGCTCCAACATCTTCAATGGTGTGGTCATCTACGTCAACGGATGGACAGGTCAGACACCCCACATTGTATCAACAACTGTGCCTGAATGGGTTAGGGTTAGTATCAGGCACAGTTCTAAATTAAAGTAAATAGTCTCCGTGTATCCAAGAATGTAGCCTCTACCAGGCTTCAGTCTACAATAAGAGAACAGTTTGGGACCAGCAAACTGTTTTCTTAGCGCCGACCAACTATCCTGGCAAAGCATCTGTCTATTTGGCCAGTTTCTACCCTTTCCAGCTGCTTCCGAAAGCCTGGTAGAGGCTAAATTTGCTCCAGGCTTGGTTCAGGATACAGTACTACCCACCCTGTCTACCAATGGAAAGTTCCGAGTCATATTTACTCCAGGCTATAGCTAGTCCAATTTGACTAGACTGGAGTCCAGCCCTGTCAAGCTTTTGTCCACTTCCCAAGATCCGCTGCCTATACCCTTCCTGATCTTTGAAAGCAGACCCAAGCTAACATGGCTGGACTACAGGCTAATATGACCACCTCCACTCTTCACAGATCCACCTGCGGATGAGCTGCGTCGGCTGATGCAGGTGCATGGTGGGAAGTACGACGTGTACCCGTCGCGGTCTCATACCACTCACGTGGTCGCCTCCAACCTGCCCGACAGGAAGATCAAAGACATCAGGGACAAGAAGGTGGTTCGGCCGCAGTGGATCACGGACAGGTGCGTAAATTGATATTGATAAGTCAGTTTAACTTAGCAATTTGCTTAATAGAACTACTTATTATTAACAGTTTTCCTGCTTAAATTTTAAGTGTTTAAAGTTTAAAAATGCTATTGAGGATAGACACTTCTGATGTAGGTTTTGTTACTGCGTGGTGAGAAAACTGCCATTCAATTTGACAGTGTCTCATTTCTCAGTGTTTTGTTTTTTCTCACAGTATCAAGGCAGGCCAGCTGCTGTCCCATGTGCCCTACTTGCTGTACAGGAGAGACACAGCACAGGGATCCCTCAACTTCAGGTCTCTCACCAGGACTTCCACTGCTGTCATCAATGACGACGGGGCTTCCTTGGATGAAGCTTCTGATGAAGATACCAATGGTATGAGACCCTCTGATGGTTTGAAACCCTTTGATGGTGTGAGACCCTCTGATGGTGTGAGACCCTCTGATGGTGTGAGACCTTTTGATGGTGTGAGACCTACTGATGGTGTGAGACCTTTTGATGGTGTGAGACCTACTGATGGTTTGAAACCTTTTGATGGTGTGAGACCCTCTGATGGTGTGAGACCTACTGATGGTGTGAGACCTTTTGATGGTGTGAGACCTACTGATGGTGTGAGACCCTCTGATGGTGTGAGACCTTTTGATGGTGTGAGACCTGTTCCAACTGATCCCCATGGTAACAGTTTCCATGGTAATGACAGCTTGTCAACATCAGTAGTATCCAGTGATGACGGTGTTGGTTTGACCCTTAACAAATCCGTATTCAAAGGGACTGAAGAAGTGACTGAAGCAAGTGCCAGTTACCATGGTGATGATGCACAAGAAGCACCCGGTGACCATGGCAACAGCGCCCATGGCAACAGCGCATCATCATCCTCTGCACAAGGGCAACCTCTTTCCAAACCAGTCGTCACCAGCCCCTCAGCACGGAAGCCGATGGGCAGCTCCAAGGATGCGAACTTCGTCGCTGAGTTTTACGACAACTCCAGGCTGCACCACCTCTCCACGTGGAGGACTGAGTTCCAGGCTTACGTCAACGTCCTGCAGGGGAAGGGAGACAGCGGTTTCCCGGGGAGGCAACGACTGCGCGATTACTTACAGACAAGCCTGGAGCCTTCAGTAGACGAAAACTGTGGGAGTATCGGTATCTCTGATTTTCCATGTACCAACAGGCTTAACTCAAATTCTCAGAGAGGTAAAGTGGTCATGCATCTTGATATGGACTGCTTCTTCGTGTCCGTGGGACTGAGGAATCATCCCGAACTCCGCGGGAAGCCTGTCGCCGTCACGCACTCGAAGGGCAAGGGTCACGAGCAGACACTGCGACCGGGCATGGACCCGGAATATGAGAGATTTTACTGGGAAAAGATGACGCCACATCGGCACAGCATTAAGGATGTCACTGACAAGACAGAGGTTTGTTTTTATTAGGATCCACATTAGTGTTACAAAAATTTCACACTTTTCTTCCTGGATAAAACATAAAGAACTAGAGTTCCCCGATCTCATACCTTCACCAAATGATGTTAATCTTTATGACTGACAAAGTATAGATTAGATTATTCCCCCCTGATTTAAGAAATAGCAACCTAATTTTCATGAATTATATCATTTTATCATAATCTCAACCAAACGACAGTCTTATACATGTATTAACAAACAATGCATTCTAGCATTTCCGAATAAATTATGCAAATGAGGTCCTGATTTGAATAAATTATGTTTAATGATGTTCACCTCAATTTAACTTTCAAATACCACAAGTATGAAATTCCAGGCAGTTATCATTACATAATTATAAAATTTTCTCATTAATTATGCAAATTAAGTCATTATTAACATAATCAATATCTTCCTGTGTTTCTCTCGTTGTCAATTACCAACGTCACAAGCTTCAATTGTCCTATCATGGAATGCAGCTGATTTATAGAATTTCCCCATTAATTATACAAATTACATCCATATTTGCATAATTGTCACATAATTATATTAAGCATCACGTAAGCTACCTACATACCAAAAATCACGACGATCCGTCAACTGGTTCTTGAGTTATCCCCTTTTGAATATTTTCAAGAATATATCCCTGTAGTTCCAGAGCAAGCTGCTAGGGGGCCTAAACTCACGTCACTTCTTCCCCATCACAAGAGCTACCTAATATCCAAATTTCATCACCATAGCATGTCTAGATCATGAGATATCAAAACCGGAAGTTCAGCTGCAGTACCATAACAAGCCGCTAGGGGGTCCAAAATCTAATCATTTTGAGGTCTCATCAACACCTACCCACCTACCAAGTATCAAGACAATCCATCAAGGCCTTTTCAAGTTATCGTGTTTACAGACAGACACACACACACACACACACACACACACACACATAAACGAACGCCCCTGAAAACATAACCTTCTTGGCGAAGGTAACAAAACGTATGCGATCACTAGACAGAAAATATACTACATGTACTAGTAGAAGTGAGCAGTAGAGGTCATAGAACAACTACTAAGTAACATAATCTCAGTATAATTGTATCTATGAAAATCCAAAAGTAATATATGATTGACAAAACAGGAATTACTTATTAAATGAACTGAGCATAAATATAGATAACAGATGAAATGTGATTATAATAACCTAAACATAATTACATGAATGATAACAACAGGACAACACACGTGGAGGACATGCTCCCAGAGACACCTACATGTCCTTTTCTGAGATCGCGTCCTGCAGCTACGAGGCCAGGCAGGCTGGTGTGAAGAACGGCATGTTCATGGGACCGGCCCTCAAGCTGTGCCCGGATCTCAAGACCATACCGTACAACTTCCAGGGGTACAAGGAGGTGGCACAGAAGATGTACAACATTCTTGCAAGGTAAGGCATGTCAGGGCTGCTGGAAATACAACCTGCATGTGCAGTATGGTGCAGGTAAAATTGTAGCTGTGCTGGTATTTCTGATGTCTATACCCCCCTGCAGCTAACCTGCACTGGTCCATGTACTGGTCCATATGAGCTGTGCACAGGTACTTCTGATGTCTACCTGCACTGGTCCATATGAGCTGAGCTATGCAGGTACATGTATTTCTGATGTCTACATGCACTTGTCCATCCATGTACTGGGTTTTATATGTACATGTACTTGTAGGTGTATGTGAATTTGTATTCTGTTAAATATTATGTGTCTGAATTTATTGTTGAAATTATTGTCTTACTAGTACAATTGTGTACATGCACTGATTTGCATTGAGGCAAATTAGACAACATCCTTAGGAAAAAGGTCAACAAAGAAGATACCACATTACATATTTTGATTTATTGGTGAATCTGAGATGCAGAAAGATGACAAATGACTAACAGCTACTTACTACTAGTATGTCTTTTACAGAACACTTGGGAAACAAACAATATTTATCCACATTCTAGTGCATTTAGAACTAACATTGTAATTATGCTGCTTCTAATTCTAAATTTCAAATTCTAAGGATCTAGTATACTGTTAGCTAAAAGCAAATCAAAGAAAACTAGTTGATTACACGCTATAACAGACGGACCATGCGCTTTGACGCCAAACAAATCTTTTACAGTGTAACTCAGTAAAATGCGACTGTTGATTGTTCAGACAATAGTGACAGAGTTACACTATAAAAGATTTCTACAAGAACGCCCTTGTTCTAATTGACGGGCTGAGAAGCATGCATTCATGATTTTACATTTGGAGTCATGTAGAGAGTACCAATTGTAACTAGTGTCTAAACAATTCATAGTCGCATTTACACACGACTTCTAGTTCGGGCTACGGAGCATTTTAAAATTTTACAATGGAGTCATGCAGAGAGTACATTACTTTTAAAAAGGTAAATAATAATAATAAGAGGTCACCTTGCTAAAAGGGATCTACAAAACTCACTACTGACTCAAATGATACTCAAAACTACGAACAAAACTGAGCTGCTGACTGAACTGTCTGCTCCAATCCACTTCTCACATCGATTATGCATGGTTTCTCATGGTGAGTCCGCATGTGTATGTTAAGATTTGACAACTGAGTAAACTGCCTGCTACACTTGTCACACTTGTACGGTTTCTCACCAGTGTGAGTCCGCTTGTGTGTCTTAAGAGTTGACAACTGAGTAAACTGCCTGCTACACTCGTCACACTTGTACGGTTTCTCACCAGTGTGAGTCCGCATGTGCTTCTTCAGATTACTCAGCGTGATGCATTGCCTGCCGCACTCCTCACACTTGTACGGTTTCTCACCTGTGTGAGTCCGCATGTGGGTCTTCAGAATATCCGACTGACTGAACTGCACGTTGCATTCCTCACACCTGTATGGTTTCTCGCCAGTGTGAGTCCGTATGTGTTTCTCCAGATTGTACATTGTATTAAACCACCTGCTACATTCCTCACATTGATATTCTTTCTCATCGGTGTGAATCCGCATGTGCCTCTTTAGATGTGTCAGTCTAGTAAACTGGCTGCCGCACTCCTCACACCTGTACGGTCTCTCACCTGTGTGAATCTGCATGTGCCTCTTTAGATGTGTCAGTCTAGTAAACTGGCTGCCGCACTCCTCACACCTGTACGGTCTCTCACCTGTGTGAATCTGCATGTGCCTCTTTAGATGTGTCAGTCTAGTAAACTGGCTGCCGCACTTCTCACACCTGTACGGTCTCTCACCTGTGTGAGTTCGCATGTGTTCCTTCAGTGGACCCAGCCTGCTGAACTGTTGACTGCACTCTTTACACCTGTACGGTTTGTCACCTGTGTGAGTCCGCATGTGTGTCTTCAGACTACCCAGCACAGTGAACTGCCCCCCACACTCCTCACATCTGTGTGGTTTCTCGCCTGTGTGAGTCTGCATGTGTCGCTTCAGAAGGCATGGGTAAAGGAACTGTAGACTGCACTCTTTACACCTGTAGGGTTTCTCACCTGTGTGATGAGTCTGCATGTGTGTCTTCAGACTACCCAACACCGTGAACTGCCCCCCACACTCCTCACATCTGTGCGGTTTCTCGCCTGTGTGAGTCTGCATGTGTCGCTTCAGAACGCTCGGGTAACGAAACTCCTTGTCACACTGGCTGCACTTGTAGGCACGTGGAAAATCCTGCTCTCCACATTCAGTCTCTCCCTCCTCTTCGTTCAAATGAGATGAAGCTCTTGCGGCCATGTTCTGATCCTGCAGGAATAAAAAAAATCATCATGTAAAAGCAGGGCTTGAAATTCGTTTTTGGCAATAGGTGCACTGGTGCACCCAAACTAAAAAATTTTCTGTGCACCATACAAAACAAAACATACAGATCTTCCTGCTCCTCTTTTGAGCTTGAATCTAAAATGGGAGCTAACTTCAAAATCTACTAACTACTAACTTCAAAACCTTACAGTACTACGGCAAAGGTTTTATTATTTTTTTGACACTTAGATGTCAAGAATATCCTGTACTATGATTATACACTTAATATGTATAAAAATGCCTACAAGAATATTTAGGCGCACCAGTGCACCCACAGAAAAAAAATTGGGCCAAAAGACAGAAAGATGGCGGTCCTTTTTCATTGGAATTGAGGCTAGTAGAGCGCTTCCCTTAGAGGGGGGAGGCCCATCTCCTCATTCCCTAGTGCAATCCCAAAAGATTACGCCAGCGGCGCAATCCCAACATGAAAAAGTTGGAGACCAACAATAAAACAACAAATATTACATGACTGAATTTATTGTTAAAATTATCATGTTACATGCATGTGTGACCTGCAACAAAGTGCAACATGGCCTTGGTCAAACATTAAATCAAAGATTAATATACTATATATAGGAAAATGAAATCATAGTCGACACTTACCAAGATGCACGGACGCTCCCAAAGTACTGCACAATGTTTTCACAACGACACAGATCCTCACGGCTGCAGAGTCAGTACTGACTGGAACAGAGTCAGTCATGCATTTATGTAGGGCATGGCCTAAGGGTGGGTGGATGAAACCGGTCCGGTGGGTTTTACCAAGGATGTTCTACAGTCCTTGGTTTTACTTGATTGGGAGGCAAAGGAACGTACCATGTTGCATGTACTGATTTGCATAGGGGAAATTAGACAAACTACCAAACAGACAATCACTTAGAATAAATAATAAAGACAACATCATATTACATGTCTGAATTTATTACCAAAACTAACAGGTACATGTACATGTGGCTTACAGAACACTAGGAATACATGTACAAGCAATACTTTAATACATGTAAATGCATTAATATAACTGTAACATCATCACATGTATGGTGGAACTTATGCTATGGATCTAGTACATCTACAACAAGTACTAGTCAAATACTATAAAAAAAGTGAAAAACAGAACTTTAGTTACTAGTACAAAGAAACCTAGTTAGCTAAGTCCTATATGTAAAGGGATGGTGACGCCTTGACAAAGGTATCCTATCACTTGACTCTGTCACTATTGTCCAAACATAATACAAAATATAGAATTACCATCAATCATAATTTAACAGTGTAGCCATGTAGGGATAATGTTGGTAAAATTAACACGGCATTCAAAACGACCTCAATCTGTCCATCAAACTTTGCTACTGACCCATATGATAGGACATTAGGACATGATGATAACTACGTACTGAGAAATCATGGAGAAACCAGCCAGTTTGCCTTGACTGCTGGGTGATGTTTTTGTTCGACGTAAATTGTTCCATGTGCCACCATTCCCACATTGCATTTACATTTGTACCACAGAACTGAAGATGTTTACAGCATTTGACATTAAAACATCTCGACTCGGAAACTGTTTATGTCCCAGTCATTTTGTGAGGCAATTTGCTCTTCAAGGAGACCACCTGTCCAAGGTGACCGCTTTGCTTTGGTCCCCTGGGTGGCCAGCTTGGACAGGTTTTAACTGTACATTAAATGCGATGATGACTCTCTGCTGCTCCAGCAGCATGCAAAATACCTGGCTACCCAGTTGCCCCGGGCAACCAAATTTTACTTGGGGCAACCTATTTTTGAACCTAGGTAGCCCAGTGTCCTACCTGAATTTTAAGAATGCCCCCCCCCCCCAAATCATGCCCACTTGGCTTGCACCACTGTATCGGGCAGATGCTTTTTAATTTTAGGTATTAATGGCTATTACTAGTGTCAGTTAATTAAAGGCTGTTAGAAATATTGTCAAAGGCTTAATATGTATGTAACATTACTCAATTTGGGGAAAGTAGTAACTTATAGGTGGGGCAACCTAAAATTCTGATGGGTAACCTAAATTTTGGTAAAAAAAAGTATTTTGTACACTGCTCCAGTTACACACATGAGATTGAGGCGGTTAGCTGTGACGAGGCTTTCGTAGACGTGACGGACATCCTCGGCGACACGGGGGCCACGCCCGACGACCTGGCCACGGTCCTGCGGCAGGAGATCTTAGAGAAAACCCAGTGTCCCGCGTCGGTCGGACTAGGTAAGAACACCTGGGATTGCTTCAATTAGACATCCCTGATGTCCCTGTTCATGCTTCAAGGCACAAGTACAATTTGCTCTAAACAAGTAACATCCGTGTCCATAATATCACCATAGTCCATAATATCGCCACCTTGAGAAATAGTGTGTTTAAAGATATTTTTACTCCAACATACCCTAGGTATGTACATTTGAGGTGTGAAGGAGTGCATACCAAAAGTATGTTGGAGTAAAAATATCTTTAAGCACACTATTTCTCAATGTGGCGATATTATGGACCCTGGTGATATTATGGACACAGATGTTATGTGTACAGAAGTTATTTATACTACATACTTGTATACTAATATTCACAAATGTACATACGTGTAATTACATTTTGTATCCTCTTACTATCCATGTACTAGTAGGAGCAAATTTTTTCAATAAATATTGGAGAAAATGGATTGAATATTATACATGTAAGCCATATACTTGTATGTACTAGTATCAGTCAAATCAGTCAATTTAGCTGCAGAGAGATTTAAGAACAGTACTTTACCTTTCATTGTAAAGTTACTAAATGATAGTTGACATGTTCATTGTGTAAGTCATGGTTGTATTGAATCGTTATAGCTGATTTTATATTGTTTAACATTGTTGTATTGAATCGTTATAGCTGATTTTATATTGTATAAATGTAAACAATAACCACAATTCAGCCGAAGGGCTGCTATGGTATTGTATTTGTATTTGTATTTGTGTGGAAATAAATAAACCAGTCATAAAATGAAAGCATCCTGGCTAAGATTTTTTTTCTGAAATTAAAGCTTGAATTCCTGATGGCAAATGATGTTATATAATTATATTTTCACAGCGTCCAGTATCCTTCTGGCCAGGATGGCCACCAAGAGAGCCAAGCCCAACGGTCAGTTCTACCTGCCTCCTGAGGACGTCCTGGACTTTGTCAGTCCACAGATGGTCAGGGAACTGCCAGGTACGGGGCACTATCCCAAGTCGCTATGCACTATGGGAGGGGTAAGACCCCCACATGTCATTCTGGGGTGATGATTGGAACCAGACAGTCACACCTTTCATACGGGACACTGTCTGATAGATCTGACATTTACTTATTTACCAGCTTGTCAGCAGAATATACTGCACCTGCATGAAACGAAACCATGGTATCTGTTGGATGTTTGGGTCAACGTTGCACCAAAATTTTATCTGTCGCATATTTTTTTGAAAACTACAGATTGGATATCATCCTTATACACGTATATGTGAACATGACATTATAGGAGACGTTCTATCAAAGTGCTATGACATAATGTGCATGTACATCACATTATCCTGGAGCACCATTCCGGACTGTAATTAAATTTTCAATTGGATATTTCCTCATGATCATACAATTCAGTTCCAATCACATTGCCAAAAAACAAAACACTTCTTGGAAGTCTGAACCTCTGTTTTCTTGTCTTGTATTTTTTTCCAGGGGTCGGACGTTCCTTGGAGTCCCGGCTGAAGGTCATGGGGGTCGTGACCTGCGGTGACCTCCAGCAGGTGCCCCTTCCCACCCTGCAGAAGGAGTTTGGGCCCAAAACTGGACAGGCACTGCACCGGAGCTGCAGGGGGCAGGACGACAGGGGCCTGAAGGTGGAGCGGGAGAGGAAGTCTGTGTCAGCTGAGATCAACTATGGCATCAGGTTCACCAAGGTCAGGGCAGGTTTTACTTAAAGTTTGGGTTTTCTTCTTTTCCTAAGGAATAGTCATGCCTTCAAGTTTGGGACCGCATTGTAGCATAGAGACATACCCTGTAACCGTGTAGATATGTCTCAAAATTCTACGTTAGGGAACACATCTATAGCTAGCAGCGACACCTGTGCTGTAGAATGTGAACCAGTCAGAATTTGCCCTGAGGAAGGTGATTACCAAAATATCAGCGGAATAAAACACATGGTTCTGTAATAACAGTGACCCTTTATTCTCTGAACCAAATGTCATTACCACCTCCCAACCTCCTTTCAAGCTAGTGAGTAATATAAAGCCACAGTATTGTGGTGCAAGCACGTCTAACCCTCGGAAGTCGGGAAACAACAGACACTAAACTGGATAGTGAGTGAGTGATGTATCTCCTTCTCTTCCTGGCTGCAGGATGTGGAGGCAGAGACCTTCATGTACAACCTTGCAGAAGAAGTCCAGCGGAGGCTGCAGAAAGCCGGGCTGAAGGGCAAAACTGTGACGGTGAAGGTCATGGCCAGGAAGGCGGACGCTCCCGTGGAACCCAGCAAGTTCATGGGTCACGGCATCTGTGACAGTCTCTCCAAGTCATCGACCCTGGGCCTAGCGACAGATGACCCCAAAGTGATTGGGAAGGAGGCGTGGAGTGTTCTGAGTCAGATGAAGCTTCTGCCTTCTGATCTGAGAGGAGTGAGTAATATAGCCCTTTTTTGTATAGGCTAACAGCAAGCAAGTTAGCAAGAATTTGGGGCTTCTGCCTCTGGGAAATATGCTCGGCTTCCTGAATTCCCCCATGTTGACCTCTAATTCCTGCTGCTAATTCCCTGGCTAATTCTGAGACTGTTCACCTTGTCATTCTGCCTGTCAATCTTCCCCCACAAAGTGCTGTCAACCTACTTCATGCAACATGCTGTACTTGTATTGTGCATAATATAATTAGATTTTGATTTTTTTTGTAACAGAATGTTTTCCTTTCAGCTTGGCATCCAGATGACACGCCTGGTCAGTGCCGCAGGGGCTTCCAGCAGTTCAGCAAGCAACAAGTCCATCATGGACTTTGTCAAAGCCAAGCCTGCTACTGCAATGCAGCGGGCGAGTACCTGCAACGCGGTCCCCAGCAGTGGTGACATCACAGAGTTAGAGAGTGAGGCAGGAGGGAGTACGGCCAACAAAAAGACCATGCTAGATTTTCTGAAACCTTCAATGTTAACTATAACAGAAGACATACAAGAAGAAACTTTACTGGATGGTACTAATGAAGATTTTGATGCATCTGAAACTAGTGAAAACACAACCAAGAAAACGCCAAAAAGAGCAGGCTTACCTCCATTGCCAATGCTTCCCACATTTAAGACACCAAAGACACACAGGGCTGCTGTCCCAGGAAGACTGAACGAAGGAGCATCAACCAGTCATGATGACTTGTACCTACCGTCACCATCTCAGGTGGGTGCAAGAAAGTTTATGTCGAACTTATGTCAAAATGTTATCGCTCAAAACTCAAAATGTACTGAAGTTTGTGACTTTCTTGATGTGTAAGTTTGTTGAAAGACTCAAAGATGGGTAAAAATAAGGTTATGGTAAAGGTTTGAATTAAAGGTTTTGTCTTTTACCAAACTTTAAGTTAACAAGTTTGATATGTTTGATGACTTTGATGACATTTCTTTGGCCATTGTACATTGTACATTGTATTGAATGATAGTATGTATAGGAACAGACAAACTTTGTATGAATTTTTACATACAAATTCAACAAAGTTTATCACAAATGACACCAGAGGAATGAAAAGAATCCACCATAAAGGAATCTACATACTAAATGTATTTATTGTTGTCTCTTGTTCTGTACGTGTATGTATATGTAGGTTGACCCCAGTGTCCTGGCAGCTCTACCAGAGGATATCAGACAACAGATAGAAGAGACATATGCTGCCAGAAACCTACCACTCAGGTAAGGTGGAATGGTGTTATACATGATCATCTTTTGATTGGAATAGCATACAGCTCAGTAGCTATAGCCTGGTGCCCAGCCTTGTTAGCTTTAGTCTGTTCCCCAAGATCCGCTTCCCGCCAACAAGGTTGGAGCGGATCTTGGGGAGTAGACTAAAGCTAACAAGGCTGGACACTAGGCTACAGTAGCTAAGCTGTGATGAATGTTACTATAAAGTAAAATGTATATTTAGGAAACAGTCTATCTTGTAACTGAATTGTTACTGTCAACAAGGGTACTACATGTACATGTAGTACTAGTATAACTTTCCATTGAATCTTATGTGGTCTGTTTCACATGTAGACATGATGCAGAAGGAGAAACTGAGGCCAGTGATAGAGAGAGTCCACCAGGCATAGATCAGAGTTTTCTGGACGCCCTGCCTCCAGATCTAAGGAGGGAGATCGAAGAAGAACAGCTACAGAAGGTGGCATCAGAAAGCACGGTGACAGGCAGAACTGGAGAAAAACAGCTTGTAAACCCTAGATCACACCAACTGCAAAGTGATAGACTTGGAGCTGCAGTTTGTACAACTGAGGATAGGGGGCATTCCTTACTGGTCCATAGCAATGATGCAAGAGACCACAACAGTTTTGTGACCCACAACCTGCTGCAAAGTACAGAGCCAGTAGCAGGACCGTCAGATGAAGGGAGAAAAAAGAAGAGGAGTGACTCAGGTCCTATTGTAGCACTACCAGACCTCAACAAGGTACATGTAGTTCTTGTATACATGTGCTTAATTGTACTTAGTACATATATTTACAATCTTCTTTGACTTATTTACAGGTACATGTAAGACTGTTCTTATAGGGCTGTATTGTGGTATTTTGAGCTACATAAATAGTCTTGAACATTTTCATGTCTTAGCTGTGATGTTAGAAATAAGAGCGAAAATGAATGTATTAAATTTTTTGCCATCAATTTTACATCACAAATGTCATCATATATTGTGAACTTGCTGTGCATACACGTAGCAGTCAACAGTCTTCTTATGATTTGAATTATTAGTGATACATTTATTTTCAATTTCAGATTGACCCAACATGCCTGGATGCCTTGCCTCCTGAACTCCAACAAGAGCTCAAACGAGCATATGCACAACAACAAAAACAACAGCAACCAATTCAACAACATCAACAACAGAGACCTAACCAACCACAGGATGCCCTGAAACTGCTGGGCCAGTCCAAAGGGAGACCCAGTCCCCCCAAGGCTAAGAGAAAATACACCAGGAGAAAACCTCCCAACAACAGTCCTGGTAAGAGAAAGGCAACTGTTGGTACTGTTGGTAGTCCTGCCAAGAAAAGACTCAGTCCACAGAAGCTGGTGTGGAACCAAACAAGGGACAATGTGGTAAGTTTTCCTTTGATTTTTTCAAAATAATCTAGATGCAGATGTATCCCTTAATGGTAGTTTGACTTGTGGATTTCATAGTTGTTCTATCAAAGGAAAATATCAAATAGCAAACTTTAGAAAGCATCATATTCCTTGTGTGACTCGATAAGCAATGGAGGAATTTGTCAACAAAGTATACTTCAGCCCTTGTATACAAAATTTTTTACAAACATTTAACCAACACTTTTTCCTCTTTTCCTTTCATCATAAAGGCAACAACGTCAAGCAGAGAACTGGAGGTTACGCCTGTAGCACCTGTACCCGACCCCGCACCTGAAGTAGCTGTAAACACCTGTGACAGACCAGTGCAGGTGCAGCAGGTGCACCTGTGTGGCAGGGTGGAGCTTCCCGAGGTGAAAGAACTGCTGAAGGAGTGGACACACACCTGTCCAGGTATATTGCATATTCCACGACTTTTAATGATAAGTTATATTTGGCTTGGGATTTTACAATTTGGAAAAGGCAAACTAAAATTTACATGTACCTTCCCCAAGAAGGTTGTGTTTTGGTAGCTTTTGTGTGTTTGTGTTGTATTTATCAATACTTTTGAATTCATTCTGGAAGGAGGTAATGTTCTTAGGCCACACCAATTTAATTTGTTGGTTCTCGGATTTTTTCAGAAAAAATATGAAGCGACAGGGCGAAAAAAAATAAAAATAAAAACAGGTCTAGGCATCCTATTATAGGCTTAAATGCTACAAAATGAGCCATGAAGTCAGCACAAAAGGCTGGGTTAAAATTTAAACATTGAATTTTGAACTTTTAATCAAACCACTGCAATGATAGATGGGAAAACTGTAACAACTAGGAAGAAAAGGACTTTCCTCAACTGTTGGGGGGCAAAACATGAGCATTTTTCAGTTGATTCAGGACCAGAATCAATTTTTTTTTTTTTGCAAATCAGAAAAAAACGAAGAGGCAAATCCGAGAACCAACAAATTAAATTGGTGTGGCCTTAAACTTAAAGAATCAACAATGTGATGCTCTGTAGTGAGTATAATTTATTGGTCACATCAATGTAATTTCTTGATTCTCAGAATATTTGCCTGATTCATTTTTTTCTAAGACTAAGACCTATTCTACTGTACCTTTTCCAAGTCCCAGAGGAAGAAGATGTTGACCAGTTTATCCAGTACCTTCATCAGCTGATCCTGGATCGTAACCTGGAGACTGTGGACCTGCTCATCAAATACATCAGGAGGTAAAGAAGTTTTTCAATTTACAAGTTTAACTTAGAAGTAGTTTCAGCTAGAAAACATTTTAAGGGCTTTCCAATTTCTTGTAAAATGGATACAGAATCACAACAAATTCAATTCAAAGTCAAAAGAAACACAACAGTGCATCAATGAATTGGAGATTTCAGACTTCCAGGGAGTACTTTGGGTTTTTGTGAGCCTTAATGATATGTTCAGACCTCTGGGGGGCATTTTGGGTCTTTGTGAGTGTATTGGACTCGTGGAGGGGGTTGTATGATGAATAGAAAATGGATACTTTATCATATTATCTCTAACCTGCAAACTCAACATGCCAGATTTTGTTATTATCATCTTTTGTCATGTAGATCTTGATCTTGAAAAGGTACTGTGTAACACCCCTCAGTTGGGGTAAGACACGCAGGGAGGAGTGCACTGCGCCCTTGTGTAGTAGTACTGCTTCCTTGAACAAGTTGGCCTCTTGGATTTAGGGTAAGGCCTGAGGAAACGTATTCCAATCCCAAACCAAGATTTTGTAGTTCCTTCTTAAAAATCTGTTCAAGCAGTAGTATCAGGACTGTTTTGTTGTTAACTGTTTCCAGGTTGTGCAAAGAGCTAGACACGAGTACGTGGGGAGGAGCAGTGGAGGACATCATCAGCAGTGTGCAAAGGGTGATGGAACAACTGTATGGCGGCAGGCTGAAGGTCATGTGACGTCTGTCGGCCGATCAGCATGGACTTTTGGTTTTGAAACAACCAGTCACATTTAAGAGATGTAGATTGCTAACATGTACATTAACTATTAAGCACAGAAACATGTTGAAAAGATATATGTATTATGGGATGGAAGATATTGTAGGTAAAGGAGTGTGCAATATATAGAGTCTATACTGTCACCCCAGAATGCCTTTGTCAACAGTTAAGAGAACTTTGCATGTCTTAAGAGAGTATATGTTGCCTATTCATCAAGATGTGTTGTTGGATTCAGTTGTATTGTATCAACAGACTGAACAATAAGCTATATCTTAATATATTCAATCAGAGCCTATAATTAATTATGATATAATGTAAGACCATCCTACATGACTCTTTTATACCAAAAAAGTAAAAAAGAGACTTTTATAGCTTACAAATTGTTTTTTAATTGTTGATTCTTGTCCCCCTGAAATGTTACTTGAGAGAGATTAAAATACATGACTCAGTATCACAGATTCATGAAAACTACTAGATATACCAAAACTAGACTATCCTAAACAAATCTACCAGATATAGTATACAAGTCTTATATATGGCCTCCTTCAGTCATTATTGGCCATGGTAAAATCCTAACTGATTTCAGTCCTACAGCTTTAGCTATGGCTACAATATGAGAATGAAATTCTCTGCCACATAAGGCACATTTATAAGTATACTATTAAAAGGGCTTTTGATCTACTTTTCAATTGCACTTGAATTTCCCAGTGATACAAATTTGACACTGACATTCATATTACATTTTTAAAAATGGACAAAATATCTAGTCGATGTCATGGGATCATTTTCAAATTAAAATTATCCGAAGTAAAAAATGGAATCAAGATAATATAATAGGACAACAATAGGCTAATAAGGTATTTCTTTTGCAGTTAGTTAAAAAAAGGTATATATATTGTAGGTCTATAAGGTAGTAATCATTATAAATTGTGAAACTTCTGCGGTGGTTTTATTTACTAACCGTGAATATGTCTTCCTTGTATGACTACTGTACTAAAAGACTTTCAACCACAAATTTAAAACAGTGAAAAAATTTTCCTTTCCCTCCTACTGGAAAATAAAATCACCGCAAAAGTTTCCCAATTTACGCTATATTAAAAAGGGCTTCATCTTCTGAGATCAGCAAGAGCCACAGTTGCAGCGTTCTTCCCTGCTGCTCCCATCACCCCTCCCCCTGCAAAATAAACACAAACATCACTACTGTAACATTACATGTGTACCAAAACCTTTGAACGTGTACCTTAACCTCTGTACTGGTACCTGTACCTGTACTTAAACATCTGTACTGGTTTAACAAACGTAAATTTAACATAAACAGTGAGACTAACCCGGGTGTGCGCCACTGCCACACAGGTACAGACCCTTGATGGGACATCGGTGGTTGCCGAAGCTGGGCACGGGGCGAGACTGGTACAGCTGGTCCAGAGACATCGCACCATGGAAGATGTTCTGAAAGTCAAGTAGAACATGCACAATTTAGCATCTTTATACAGGACAAACTGATTTGTCTTGTCTTGAATGAGCCATACTGTTCGTTTTGGGCAGTTAACCTCATAGTCTTTTGACAGTACTAGTAATACAGGACACACTACTAGCCTGGGTGCCATCATGCTGGAGCTCCCATACTCGCTCCCTAAAAATATTTTATAAGGAGCAAGTATGGGAGACCCGGTATACAGAGCAAATAGGATGGCACCCAGGCTAACAAACTACATGTACATGAAAGTGCAAGGAATATTTCAGTAGAAAAAATCAATGCAATCCTACAAGATAAAAAGGTTGTGGGTTCAATTCCTGGCCAGACGCTGTGTCCCTAGGAAATGGACTTAACACGACTTTCCTCACTCCACGCAGGTGTAAAATGGGCACCTGACTTTGGTTGGGGAGGTAGAAGGCAGTGGAAGAAGAGAGGATGGGCTTTTCCTTCCAATACCGTGCCCTAATCACAATGGATAACAACCTAGTCCCTACAGCCTCAAAAAGGTTAGGTTACTACTGTAACAGTTACTTACCCCACCAGTGAGGCCAAACGTCTTCTCCAAGTCAGGAGGAGTCAGGATGTCTCTCCCCACCACACTGGCCTTAAATCCCGGGGCATAGTCTTCAATGTTGTCAAAAACTGAAATACAACAAAACACAGCTAAGTCAAAGACACTTCCTCACATTTATCAAGTCTGAATAACTACATCATAAGAAACTAAAAACAATGACATAATTATTATGATAACATGTGATATGCTACTTATTATGATAGAAATGTGATGGTTATATAATTATATTAAATATAATGAGGAAAAGACTGTAATAAAACAAAAAAGAGATCTAGTCATTCCAAAACTGAGTACATTGTTACTACTTGAAGGCATTTCAGCCCTCAGATACCATGACACAATGAATTCAAATGTTGTGATAATTGTACCAGATGCAGAATAACATTATGATACATGTATAATAATTCTTGGTGTAGGTAACTTTACCTCTGTCAGCGTACTCATTCCTGGCCTGATCGTCCCACTCCCTACCATCCTTCCTGTGATACGGTGTGTACTGGGTGAACAGGGTGACCACGTGGCACCCCGCTGGAGCAATGGTAGGGTCCAGGGAGGAAGGGATGCACATCTCTATAACCGGCCTGAAGGGAAACGAAAAATCTAATCTCAACTTGAAACACAGAAACTATAGAAACCTAAAAGTAACTCATCAAGTTAAAAGTATTTTGAAATACAAATAATGCCAATTAGAAGATTATTTGCATAATTGAGGAAATCTAGAATTGTTGGTACAGGTAGATAACATCCCATCTTCAGTTTTCAAATGCTGTGTCGGAAAAGATAGTCTGTAACTGGCAAAATTCTGATGCAACATTGACCAAACATCCAACTGAAACTGAAAAATCCAGGTTTCACACAGGTGCATTATGTTCTGCCAAAGTCCTTGTACACTCACTGGGTATATATGAATTGTTTATTTGACATTTCATACGCACATATTACACTTGCAGTCAGTCCTAAGACTGCATTATGGTGCTGATAATACATAAATTATTATAAACTTAAACAATATACAACTTAAGGTTAAAAAGATATAATAACACAACAAATTATCAGGGTTATTACACTCAAACAACTACAATTTACAGTAATACAGTCAAAGTATGCCAGATATAATAAAAACTGGTACTATGAGCTGCACGTTCCTGTACTATATAAACTTGACTCAAATTATCAAAATTTATAACAACATTTCTATTATTTATAACTAACTTCTTTGAAGGTATCCCATGCACCACTGCATCGTGGTAAGCGTCGTCGATGAGAGCAGAGTCCTCACAGTTGAGGTGGATGGTGCACCTGTGGTGAGGGAGGGGGGTGTTGTCGGCAGTGTTCGGCGCTGCCTTGAAGTTCGGGAGCTGGTTGACTGCAACTGTGCAGAAACAAGATCAGAGCAGCAATTGTTAAGAATAACTGATAATGGCTTTTAAAAAAAAAGTTAAGATACATTTTGTATAGAGATTCTTCATTGACACAACAAAAGTACAGGAATTGTCTATAACAACTAAGATCGAACAAAGCTAAATACATTATGTACATGATTATATAGTATATTATAAAACTGTAGTGTACTTAAGTGTACCTAATAGTCATTGATTCTTCGGACTGTATATGATTGGTAAACACGCACACTGAGTCTCGTAACCAGTCTACAATGTATTTGTACATGTATAAAGAAAATCTACGTATAACTTGTCATGTACCTTTACATATAAGTATCAATTCTTCAGACTGTCATACTAGTAATTACAATTGGGAAACACTTGTGAATGGTCCAACCAGTCTACATGTGTATATAGCACAACCTACCATTGATTTTGGTAACCGGAGACTTGTAGTCCACATGTGACACCTCCGACAAAAAGTCTGCAGGAAGAAGATCCTAAAAGCAAACAGATTGACAGGCAGAATGACAAGAGGATATATTAAAAAAAGGTCAGACAGGGAAAGTCTGAAATATTTTTTCCATGTGGTTGTGACCTATTAGTTCACCTGTTACCTCAGATTACAATATGTCTACTAACAAGTTGTAGAACAGAGTTTGAGAAGCTGGTCAACAAATGCATAATATACATGTAGAACTTTATTGCACGACAATTGCACATGGTACAATGTATGGCAAACTACATAAAGAGAGTGTATAATATGTGTATGATAGTGTTTGAGTATGAATGAACGGAAATGCTGAGTAGTTTGTTGAGCCAGATCATCACCATATGGTGGAACATTAATGCATTTGCTTTGCAAAATGTCATCTTAAAATTTACTTTTCAGTTTCCTTTCTTACCTTGGAGACCAGGTCCAGATAGGTGACTTTTGGTGTGGCGTTAGACATGACTATCTGCATGGTAGCCTTGATCTCTGTGCCATCCTCCAACACCACTCCACAAGCTTCCCCTGAACCATTCACCAGTATAGAACTAACAGGCTAAGGAAGGAGGAAAAAACATTCTAGTTTTCAAACTTCAAAGACACTACCTTTGACTTGAACTTAAATGGCAACTAGCACGCAAAAACTTGGATGAAAACAAAAAACTGTTTCTGACTAAATATTTAGACTTCATTTTGCACTTTTACACTGATGAGTACAGTATATAGTAGATCCTTCTTGGACTTGGAATATAGTAGATCCTTCTTGTAATTTGTAGCTTCTTCTTGGAATAAAATAAAATGTAGTATCATCATCATCATCGTTTTCATCATGACCGTCGATCCGCCGACAGGTTGGCAATGTCCTCTGGACGCAGGTCACCCTCGGTGTCCCCCAACAGGTTCCGGATGTAGCCCAGGTGGTCACCCTCGGTGTCCCCCAACAGGTTCCGGATGTAGCCCAGGTGGTCACCCTCGGTGTCCCCCAACAGGTTCCGGATGTAGCCCAGGTAGTCGAGTCGCTGGCGCCCTGGGCGCCTTTTGCCGTGCGTCGGTACATACAGGGCATATGTCCGGCATGGTTCCCCCACAGGCATTAAAATGTAGTATAGCAACAGAGACTTCTATTCTTAGCCAATGAATAATTCAAACTTTACAAAATTCTGAATTTCCTAGCCAATGAAAATCTCAAACATCTCAAAGCTCAAACATAAAAAAATTTCTCTCTCCCACCTTCTCTGTCAGCACAGTTGCGCCCTGCTCCTGAGCTGAGTTAGCGATGGCCTGTGACACGGCCCCCATCCCTCCCTCCACGTAACCCCACGCACCCTTCACTCCCTCCAACTCTCCCATCACATGGTGAAGGAGAACATACCTGCAATCAGGAAGACAATATCTCCACAATTAATGTACAGGATACAATATTTGTTTATTTGTTTTTATTTGTTTTAATAGAATTTTTCGCAAAGAGAAAGCGAGGGCAAAACAGGTGCATACGCACCTTTACAAGTTGCCCTCCCCCATACAAAAAACACATGTATATAACAACAAATTTTACATACTAGTAGTCAAAGACAGCAATACATATAAGAATACACAAAACAGGCAATATAGAATACCTGGCAGTTTTTTCACTGTCACTTGTTTAACAAGAGCTGACATTTGGTAGCCTGGGTGCCATCCAAATCGGATGACACCCAGGCTAGACACTTCAATGACTGTCTGTCATCTTTTTTCATCTTTTTGTCTGACATTTCAATGACTGTCTGTCATCAAGTTATGACTGGTTCACTTTGCACTGAAGCTAGGTGTTACTTATTCAATGTGCAATGAAGCAAGGCACTACTAATCCATGAAACAAGAAAAACATATAATGATGCATACATGTATTTAAATTCAAATTTGTATCTAATAGATGTTTATATTGAATTTATTACAGTTTCCATGACCTACCCACTGCCAGGAGTGTTAGGCGTCAGCATGGCTCCTATCACTGCATCTGTGGCCAACGTTGCCTTCAGGGGCTCCGACTCAAACCACTTATCCAACATGTGAAGGGAGAAAAAGCAGCAAAATACATGTATATCTCAATAGCACATTAAGAATAGATACTGTGGCTGCACAAAACTCATATGCATTGTGCATAGTACTTCATTGTGCATAGCAGACCATCTAGTTTAAGGTCGCATTTGCATAATATACATTAAGGATGACATTCCATAGTTTTTAAATATTGTGTCAGAAAAGATATCATCTTACAATCTGCTGGTACTTACAATGTACAAAAAAAAATGAGAAATGTTTTGTAGTCAATGGTAATATTTTCAACAGACCATCTGACACTATTCCATACTTATCTTGTTGGCAGGTGCAGTCAGCAACTCAATGAAGGCATTCAGGTCACTACCCAGAGCCTTCGCTGTAACAACAAAAACTTCACTCATGAAACTGATATATATAGAAAGTCAAGACTACAATGTACTTGGTAAGAAAAAGTGACTGACTCTCAAATCTGATGAGGTATTTTTCACCCTAAATGGCGTAGAGCGTAGAGCGTCTACGTAGAGCATAGACGGACCGCCCTAATTCAACGTAGAGTGTCATTGGCGCATTTTGCGTATTTGCTGTTATAATTCTATGTAATGCTTTGCAGCCACTTGGAATTTATCGTAAAGTGTAATCGAGAGCTATCACAATTTAGCGTAGAGCATTGTCGGGACCCCCATGCAGGCCCCCCCTAACTGAGCTATCATATCTTGAATGGTTGGCTGGTTGGCTAGGTAATAGGCTCTCATTTTCAGCTGAGTCAAGTGAAGAAATACATGCAAAATGCCTTTCCCACAGACACAACATTGGGGCCTGACAGGGATTCAACCAAGAACCTTCGGAGTCAACATGCAACAACCCTAACCACCTTACTACCAAGTAGTTCATCACACATACCAGCATCAGCGAGTGGTTTTGCCGTCATCAGTGCCCTCATCTTGTCCAGTCTGGAGCCGTGGCTGAGTCTCTGCAGGTCCAGAGGGGCGTTGTCCAGCAGGGGTTCTATAGCCTCTCCTATCCTGCTCATGGTGTGCTCATACTCCGGGAATATCTACAACATGCCAACAGGAAACAACATAATGTGTCACATAGACATTCTTTATTGACTCAACAAAAAGTACAGGGACTTTTGTATGGCCTTCTACAACTTAAGATCTAACAAAGTTAAATACTTGTCAAGGAACTTGTTACTCAAGCAACTAGAAAAGATTTCAGAAAGTTTCAGAGGTGTCAAGTACATTTCTGAGAGGATCTGAACCCAGCACCTCTGGTTTCTGGGCCATACAACCAACCATTTTGCCACACAAAACCACGTAACACTGGATACAGCTCTCTCTTGCCTTGAACAAGGTCTTCCCCTAAATGTAAGAAACTGCCACTCTATGAGTGCTCATAGAAATAAACGCTGCCCTACTAGAAGTCTGTGCAGGAGGCTTATTCGTAGCCCTGATACAGACAGCTTACAAAATGTACCTCAGCATCCTTGTGTGATAACACTATACAGACTATCATACTGTAACAGTGGGGGGTTTATAGGCGCTACCAACTGACCTGGCCGAAGGGTTTAGACCTTTTCGGCTGAGTGGTTAGAGCGTTGGCGTGTGAACTGGTACCCGGGTTTGGTCGTGGGTTCGAACCCCGGCCCCCGGGACCTTTTAGCGGAATGGTTTGAGTGTCGGATTTTGAAGCTGGTGCTCAGAAGGTTGTGGGTTCGAACCCCGGCCCGGGATCAGGGGTTTTTATGTGTTTCTACTCGCTCCTCCTGTTTCTTACAATACTATTAACCCTTCTATAATATATAAGTTCTATTATATAGAAGGCTGATTTTGCTAGCCCTGATACAGACAGCTGACCTCTGCGTCCCTGTGTGAGAACTGTGCGATCTGTCTCTGGTTCTCCCTCAGGTCTCTTCCCAGCAGCAGGGACCGGTACTGGCCTGTACCATCCGGCTCCAGCAGGGGGGTGAAGGAGTTGGGGTCCCTCAGGTACACCTTCAGACCGTGTCTCTGTACATGGAGAAATTACCACAGAAATTAGGACTTAAAACAATTGTAGGAAAGGTGTAAGAGGTGAGCAGTTCGGATGTTCAAACGGCAGTGTCAGTTCAACGTCTAACAGCAACGTTAAGATGTTAGAATCTATGAAAAACAGAGTATTTATTTAAGAATAAAGCAGGTTTTGTGAGTTGAAGTCTTAGTATTCAGACATCTTTTTTGTGCTCTTGCCTTACTGAAATACTGGATACTACCACTACTTACCATGCTGCATTATATAGACAAACAAGCTTACATCTCACCTTGAGTTCTAGTTCACTGATGATCTTTGGCCTCAGAAGACTGAGAACATAGGAAGCTCGGGAAAACTTGTATCCTATAGAAGTAGAAAACCAGAAAAATTCCAAAAAGCAGTTTAATACATTTGCACTGTGATTGAATTGATTTATTTTTGCATCAATTAATTTTGCAGTAGGAATATTCAATGGAAAGAAGGCTTTTGCAGTATTTGCAGTCTTGGCAATACTGTAACTCACCTATTCACAGCAAATATTCAGACATTTACAGGTAACTGTTACCCATATCTTGAGCTACTGTTGGCAGGTAGAAGGACAGAAGGATGATCTGACACAAGTCTCCACCAGACTCTTTTGCCATTTGCAGGCCAAATAAATAGTAGAAAAGGGCCGAAAAAGAATGTAGCTAGCCAGGGGAGTTGGCTGGCCATAGAGGGTCCAGTTTGCCTGCATAGACCCTCTATGGCTGGCCAACTCCCCTGGCCAGCTACATTCTTTTTAGGCTGATTTCTACTATTTATTTGGCCTGCAAAAGAGTCTGGTGGAGACTAATATCTGACATGCTCACCTGGTACTAACTCCTCTGTGACAGCAGCTCCACCAATCACGTGTCTCCTCTCTAACACCACCGTGTTTATACCAGATCTCTGCAGGTAGGCTGCCTGCACAATGGAGTCAGATATCATCAATGCATTTACCAAGTTAAACATAGTGTCCAGTTGGGCATGCTCCCTTCTGGGCCGTAATAGTTTTCTGCCACCCAGCTCAACTACACTCCCAGTGCAGTGGGGGTTTTGCATAGTGGGCTAATAACTCCCGTTGTGCAAAACTAAATTATGAAATTAATCTAGTAGTATCAATCAATTAATCAATCAATCAATCGATCAATAACCATGTCCTCATCATAGATAATGTTGGGAGACTGATCATAAGACATACCAGATCCCTGCGACTAGAAAATGTTACAATTTTGCCTTGCAACATCTACTTGGAGATTTTGCAATAGTCTTGTTTACTATTACCAATTCTTTACAAAAATCGTACTATTGACTATCTGCTGAGAAATATGAATATGGAGAATATGAAAATGTTCCATTCTATTAGAATGAACTTACCGCAACAAGGCCATTGTGACCTGCAATAAAGAATAATGAAAATAAATATAAGAAATTTTTTTTAATTGTTTTAAATTTGGTAAAATCCATCACATTCATTCCACAATCATTGATCTTAGTTTTACCAATTATACATGACATTCATCATCAAAATATGCCTATTAAATGGACTTGACTTATTGGTTCCATAACTATATGTGGAATTTTATATTCAAATTGGGGTTACCCAGACGAACTTTGACCCTGGGACTTGTTTTATTGTGCTAAAAAAGTGCCACGTGTAAATAAATACCGTCGTGAAATCTATCATCTGAACCAGGCTGTTTTCACTGTTTTCACGTCAATCGTTCTCTCCTCTCTATGAAAATCAGGTTTTCCAAAACAGGACAGTTTCATTATATAATGGGGGACTCAAAACAAGACTTAAATAGGCAGTTTTGCCTTAGAGTTACTTGTTAAATGTTTACAAACCTCCTCCCACAATTATGGCATCATACTCCGTCTTCAGCTCCGGTTGTGCAGCGGTGGAGGCACTTCTTCTCCCCAGCCTGTACCCCAGTCTCTTACACAGCGTTCTTACTGACAACATCGCGCAAACCTTGGCGACAAACTACGCTACGATCCCACACAAATACAGACGAAAACTTTCTTGGTTGTTTGACTAGCGCGCCATCTTTGGAAGAGCACACTATTGAAATAGGGGTGTGACAATATATCTATGATCAGAAATAGGCATTTAGATCATTGTTATGTGAGCATACTATCTTTAGCACCTTAAACCCTCTTTTTTATAATCAGTTTAGCAGCCATGTCGTGTTTAATGATATAAGTTCTTTCTTTATCGTCATTCTGTGAGCCGTACACCCCTGCAATTTCTATAGCTTACCCAACGATTGCGTCACACACTGACCTGGGGATGACACCATGACTGGACCACGCCCCCTAATAAAGTGAAACCCCCTACATTGTACACGTAACTACTCTCCAAGCAGAGGTTGTGGGGGAATGATCGTTAACTTTTATATATGGCCGTTTTATTTTTTTGTCGCTACCCTCACCGTCGGTGGCCGGCGACCTTCTCTAGCTCTGGCTAATGGATACTGCCTGGCCAATTTGATACTGTCTTTTTGGCCACCGAAAGGGATCTGCTTGGAGATTACAAGTAACGTTATACCCGTACATGAATAAATAGTAGAAATTGACCACAAATTTATACAACTCGCGTAAAAAGAGCCATGAGATTTTATCATTTATATGTCAGTGAAACTATGGAAAGTGTATCAATTCTAGTGCCATGTAACGTTAACAATTCTACGCCTAACGGCCCCTAAGGACAGGAACTTTGATCCATTTTTTCGTGAATAGAAGAAAAAAATGCATGTTTCCGTGTCCATGTCCTGCTTGCAAGCTTCCACACACAAATCATACTATACTGTACCCTGGAAGCCAGAGTACAGCGGGTCGCGGCTGGTTTCTTATCGGCCCGCCAAGCTCAGTAAAATTATGGAACGTGCATTACATACATTGTAACGGCTAGGCGGCAATTTTTGACAGAAAAGCGTAACTTCCATTTTTTAGCGAGAAAAATTATAACTTTGCTAAGTGTCTTCTTAACACATCTAAATCCGTTTGCGCCGCGTATGCGTGTCCTGCTTTGGAACATTCACACCCAAAATAAACCTGCAGAAAAAAATCGATGACATAATACGTAGGCACTAACTAGTCGGACAAGCCTGTGACACGTACACAGTTTTACCAGGTACATTACCTATTACGCTGTAGAATCACCGGCGTCTCAAAACTGGCAGCAAGTACCCCTGCTAGCGCTACAGCCATGTATAAACTTGAGGAGTCGTGGCCTGAGGACACGTCACACTTCAAGGCGCAGGTCTTTTGCACTGACGTCTTGTCCTTCGGTGATACAAGCGAAGTGTACGTCGCTCAGGTATGTATGATATATACATGTATGTGACTGTATGTCAGTCGTGAATTCCAGCGGTATTATATAGGTCTAATTCAGAACTGTCCTAGAGTTCTGTTGTTGTGACCAGGTAGGTTTGGGTAAATGGTATCGAAGAAAGTTCCTGAACAACTAAGAAGGTACGGGGCGGCTGCGCTTCTCACGTTTACCACCATAGCACACCTACAGTTATAGTCAATATCCGAGCATGTGCCGTATGAGTATTTAATATATATGGGTATTACGTGCATCCGTTTCATCCAGTACGTGGAAGGTAAGGTTTAATAGACAAATCGTGAAATATCTGAATTGTGACGAGCATTGTTAATTGTTTATAGTTTATCGAGTTTAGATAAAGGCTTACTACTACTACTACAGCTGCTTTGTAATAATTGTTTATTGTCCTGTTATGAGGGCTAGCCCTTTATAATAATAGCCTCCGGCTAATTGGACAGTCCTGGCTGTATATCTGTGTATACAGTTTAATAAATGAAATGAAATCAAATCAATCTAACAACAGTACCCGTTATGAATAAATAACAGAGAGGTGACGTGAAGTCGAAGATGCTGGTGTTCTCCGAAAGTGGCGCACTCTTGCGGAGCTGGGACACTATGCAGATCCACATGCCCCACGGCACCAGGGTGCGAGTACCGGCCGGGCAGGGGCTAGCGGGGGCCGAGATATGGGTTACTGACGTGGGCAACGGTAGGAACATGCGATTGAAAAGATAGAATAAAAGCTGAAGTGTCAGAGAAAGCTATTTCGATGAAGGTTAGACATCCAGGTAATACGATACGCCAAAAAGCAGTTACTCAAGCAACTGGATATGGAAACGGTCAGACGTTTCAGCTAGTATCCACTAGCTTTCGTCAGTGACTGAGAGACCAGAGGGGATCGAAACGCAGGTTTATAAGCACTTAAAGAACAACAAAGAAAGCTATTGTTTGTGGAAGCGAAAATCTAAGTTCGCATTCATATTCTATAGACCTGCCAACATACGTACCAAACCTTGACTCAGTATGATGTCCCTCGCTCTCTTCTTTCTCACAGACAGACAGGCGCACATGCACGCACGCACGCACACACATCACACACACACACACACACCGTGATACACACGCCGTGACACATACCGTGACACACATATACATACACACGTGCACACCTTAATTCGTCCCAAAATTACAAGTCATGGTGTTGAGCCTCGGAATATTTCTTTTTTTTTTAAGGTCCTCTGGGCTGCTGTCTGAAGATGTTTGACCGCGAAGGAAACCTGAAGACGACGCTCGGGACACCAGGAGAGAAGGGGACGAGTCTGGACCCGCTGCAGTTCGACCAGGTCGGGGACGTGGCGTTTAACGATGCAGGGGAGATGTTTGTGGTGGACGGGGACGGCGGGATGAACAACCGGCTCCTCAAACTTTCTACGGGTGAGGTCTGGTCGTATTGCTTCCTGGTACGGAAGTATTGTTTGGGGCGGCTTAATTGTACGTGGGTTTGTGTGCCTGCCCTTGTAGACACAAGCAAAGTAACTAACAATAAATCGCAGGTTTCAGCCTTCCATGAGATACTAATATATTGGGTTTTCGCGACCTTCACCATATTTCTTTTATTTGAAAAAAGTAAAAGAACATCTACCCCAGTCATGAACCGTGTCAAGGGGGGAATGCAAATTCAGTCACGTGTGGGACTGTATCCTTCCTGCGGCAGCACATCTTGCGATAAGAAGTGTATCTGAGAAAGGTGGCACTACATGTATATAAAGGACTTCCGAAACGTTTCCATGTAACTTTCGTTTTGTATAAACGAACGCCATGGACAATTATTCCTGCAACCGGCAAAACCGAGGTGATGTGCGTCTTAAGATATCGTTTAAGACTAGTACTGCGTCGTTCAACTGCTCTTTCTTTTCGACAGGCTAAAAATAATGATGCTATTCTCTTGCTTCTCCTTCGCCGGTTCAGACTACCAGCTGCTGTGGAGTGTAGGCGGTGAGGGCGCCGCACCCGGGCAGTTCAGCATACCTCACTGTGTGGAGGTGGACAGGTACGGACAGGTGTGGGTGGCGGACAGGAGGAACAGACGCATCCAGGTGTTCAGCGGAGACACGGGAGACTACATAGGGGAGTGGGCACTGGACGAGGATGTCTATACTGCCAGGTACTAGTACATTTGTAGTAGTAGCAGGCATCCTTCCGTCTCGAAAGATGTTGCCAGCACTCTAAGTTTGTTGCCTGGCCGTGTGCAGCGTCTAGTGTGGCTAATCAGCCATATCTTACTGCTAGATAAAGTTTTAGAAAAGCATAGACAAACTTCCAACAAAAAATGATAAAATGATTTTCCCAACTTTGACAAAACATTACCGCAAGTTATAAGGTGGCTTAACAATCTACAAAACTCGAATTACATTATTCTATGTAAACAAAAACTTTCTACAAAGGAACTTATTCTGTGAAGGATTTCATGTGGAGAGGTCAGGGTCAGTGTGAATAAGAAACCTGAGTCTTGTACCAAATATCCCACCACAGGTTCAGCGCAGACAGGTCCCACATCCTCGCTCTCCAGATGAAGGCTCGCCGGATCGTCGTCATCGCCGCTCCAAAAGAACCCGGTTGCCTAGGAGACTGCCAGGTGATTGACAGTATGCAAATGAAGGAGGGCGCCCAACCGCACCTCTTGTCTGTCAGCCAATCAACTGGGGCCATTTACGTGGGGGACATCGGCGGCAATACGTGTTATAAGTTCTTACCGTCGGTTTAAACTAGTCTCCACCAGACTTCTTTTGCAGGCAGAATAAATCGTAGAAATCGACCTAAAAGAGTATTAATTGGCGAGAGAAGGTAGACGGCCATCGACGATCAAATCCTCGCCAATTAATACCCTTCCTAGGCCGATTTCTTCGATTTAAAAGCAGTCTGGTGGAGACTAGGTTTAAACAACCTGTATACAGATCTAACTCTGGATAAGGTAAGATTGATCTAGTGAGGGTGACCCTACTAGTGCACGTACCTGATCATACGCATTCTGCACTTTATAGTAAACATTATGTTGTGTATAGCAGGCTGTTGGGCGAGTAAAATATTGCCCTAAGGGCTACATAACTTGCAAGAGGAAATATTAGCAACAATTGTAAGATCATAAATAGAACAGAGTCGACAATATTCGCATTTATTACCAAAAAGATAAGAAATCTGAAGAAATCAAATGTTCCATATTGTGATATCGATGATTTTCATATTGTCAAATCATGGTTTTTCTTACTTACACCCCATACACCCTATATTTTAAGCTAGCTCTCCTTTTTTTCAAGTCACCGCTTTGAAATATACCAGACGCAAAATTATAGACTACTATGTAAAATATTTTACAGATATGTCTGGATAATATAGTGTCCCATTCCGTTGAAACTGAGAGCAATTCTTAACTTCAAGTCTACGAAAGCTATATATATTTTGTTATACTGGTTAATGGCGCCAAATTTTCATCCTATGGAATACATCTCCAGGCGCAAAATTATAGACTACTATGTAAAATATTTTACAGATATGTCTGGATAATATAGTGTCCCATTCCGTTGAAACTGAGAGCAATTCTTAACTTCAAGTCTACGAAAGCTATATTTTGTTATACTGGTTAATGGCGCCAAATTTTCATCCTATGGAATACATCTCCAGGCGCAAAATTATAGACTACTATGTAAAATATTTTACAGATATGTCTGGATAATATAGTGTCCCATTCCGTTGAAACTGAGAGCAATTCTTAACTTCAAGTCTACGAAAGCTATATTTTGTTATACTGGTTAATGGCGCCAAATTTTCATCCTATGAAATACATCTGTAATTTTGGTTCAGGGCTAGGGACGGCATTGCAAGGTCCGCGAGCGTAACACCAAAGGTACAGCGGCTTTAAAATCAACAAGGATGTTGCAGTTCCAACCAAAACCGGAATGAGCGCGTACAAGTCGTACCAGGCGCTGGCGTCCTTCAGGAAATACCATACCAGGACCATCACGTAGTTCCCGGCGAACGTCAGGACACCGTTCACAATCGGCTGGATCTTGGAGAATGATCTTGACCCGAAGGTTGCCCAAGCGAAAACGTCAACAGGTGAGACCGTGAGGAGGTTGAAGCAGACCTGCATGAATGTGCCGCTATCGTAGTAGATGTCGTCATAAAATCCAATCCACGGATCACCGTCTCTAAAGTAACTGCACAGCACGTTTTCTGTTATTGCCATCACCAACCTGGATAGAAATTTAAATATTGTAGTAAACACATATTAGTTTATTGTTTGAATATGCGTGTTTGCATGTGTGTTTTTATGCCATTTTGTGTGTATTTGTGTGTATGCGCGCGTCTGTGTGTGTGTATTTTATTTGTGGGTGCATATGTGTGTGTGTGTGAGTGTGTGTGGTTGTGTGTGTGTGTGTGTGTGTGTGTGTGTGTGTGTGTGTGTGTGTGTGTGTGTGTGTGTGTGTGTGTGTGTGTGGCGAAACCTTTTTGATAGTTTTAAGAGTTAACTCCACGACAATATGGCTGTTCAAACGTTTCTTTATGGACAAGATGTTATAAAGTAGTTTTCTCACCAGTGGACGCCCACCACCACGAAGCCCCCGTAGCTGTACAGTGATGAGAACACACAGAAGGCCACGACCCGAGAACACAGCTCCACCACTTTCCAGACGGCGAACAGAGGTCCGTACAGTAGGCACCACCGACGAGGGGGATTGGGATTAACATCGAAGAAGTGCATTTCCCAGTCCCACACAGTCTTCACCGCCGCCACAAGAGATATCACTACTGACACGTACTTTAACGGGTCTATCTCCATGCGCTCAAGTTCACCCGTCACTATGACAACGTACAGCTGCAGGCAGATTTGTGGGACGGACTCCAGGAGGGTGCTAATCAGGTGTACGAGGGGGAGGACGTGGAGAACTGTGCGAGACACTGGCTTCTGGGACGTTTCGGCCTTTTCCTTGTCTTTGCGGATATCTGAAGGGTTGTAACAACGACAGCAGACACCAACCACGACTTGGAGATACCTCAGAACCACGCCGACCTGGAGGAAGTAGAGGATGAATGTGCGAGGGTTCCGTCCCTCCTGGTACCACATGGTCATGTTCATGAAGAACTGCGGCACCAGCGCGAAGGCCAGGGTAAAACCGCCCCAGTAGGTGTCGCCGTTGTTGAAGTATTTGGCCGCTAACACGATGTCAGACACCACGTCAGCGACGTAAATCACGAGCTTCAAGACGTTGGTGAAGACAAGCCAGCAGCCGTACCGTGACTCCGAATTCGTACACATGGTGAGAGCGGGACGGATTGAAACCAATCTGGAAAAGAAAGAAGAGCAACAAAGGCGTTAATTAAGAACACTGTGACGCTCTGTACCCAAAGTTAGATTTGCAGTGAAAAACCGTACTCAAGCGAAGCTGTGCACAGCGTTTGTTTCCATTCAGATGCTCATAAGTACGAAGTTTAATACTGTCGTATCTGAAGACTTATAAGGTGGCCACTTTTCAACGAAGAACGCGAACTACCTGTCCATTTTGGTCCAGCAAGGAATAAAACAGTCCAGGGTAGAATTCTCGTTGCAATTACGACGCATCCACGACCTTTGGGATTTACCCTTACCTCACGTGCACGGGTAAATGGAGATGTCAGCGTGCGTGCGTGGCGATTCCCCGTTGGACGTTTGGACGTACGCTGGTGGTGTATCGGTGAATATTTAAACCCGTTTATCATTAGCAAACATGCCAAGTTGTTGACTGCAAAGTTGAGGGCAAAGTGCTGCCCATGTGTGTGAGACAGATTACGCCGTGACCGAAACGCCAGAGACTTAAAATATAATGGGGTGCATGTTTGAATACCTCTATGACAAATGAAAGTTATCTTTTGGGCAGTGCCTGTCTGTTTGCCATTAGGATAACTCTAGAACAGCTCAATACATTGGCTTGGGCATATCAATAATGATTTTCTACTTGTAAATGTAATAGATGATGTTGTAAAATAAAACATCCAGTAAGTCATACAGAACACAAAGTTTATTGAAATGACAAAAGAACAGAGACTGATTGCATGGTCAAATATTACTGGTATTCATTAGTCATTATGATATTATAATCTATTGATCAACTGAGAGAATACTAGACCTATTCAAATATGTCTTTTGATATGATGAACGCACTACGTGATGCAACCACACTCCTGGTCGAATCACCAATTGGTTCAACTACTACGTGATGGACAGTCTGTTGCAGGATCGGTCTATTTCTTAGAAACGTTACGTACGTTGATTTTTCTGAACGTGTCAGGATGTCACCATACGAATTTTACGGAATTCATACGAATTTTACGGAATTCATACGAATTTTACGGAATCCATGCGAAGTTTCACTGCACGAAAAGCCAGATTTCCACAAATTTCCAAGCTTGGACACGAAATACATACCATCCATTACCTGGAAACATACGATCCTTACTAATTTGGTGATCCAGACGCAGGTCACCAAATTATTCAGGATCGTATGTTTCCGAGTGAACCTTTGTGACCCTCTATGGATCTCAAAATTTTATAAAAAGTTTTTTCACTGCACTTTCTTGGTGCACCAGTAGAGGGCGCTCATGCGGGGTATCTCCAGCGGGTTGCCGTTCTGTTCGATGGCGGGGTCGGTGGTCAGCAGTTTGAGCATGCGCTCTGCACACTCCTTCCTAACGTCGGGCTCCCGAGCGATTGGGCTGTAAGTCATGAAGAGTTTCACCACAGATTCTGCGTCGGGCTGTGGGAAAAAGAATCAGAAAACATCTCTTGTACTTCTTTTGGTGACCCCGTAATGCTACAAATTATTGATGGAGCAAGAGATTTCCGACTTCATCCGGTGAGTGGTTTGGGTTTTCGTGAATGTATTGGAACTGTAGATGGGATTGTAAGACGTAATTCAATCCGGTATTGCATAAACTTCCTTAATTCCTCCACGTACCTCCCACTTACTCCCACCGTGACGTGTGGCAGAGACATGGAGAGGAGGGAGAGGGGGCAAGGACAGTTGCTAGAGGTATAGGGGAAAAAAGAGACTCTAGTACCACTGTACAAGAGAAAGATAGACTCTTGTACCATTGTAAAACGAGGGAGTGAGAGAGAGTGAGTGAGTGAGAGAGAGAGAGAGAGAGAGAGAGAGAGAGAGAGAGAGAGAGAGAACAAGACTGTTGTACCAGAAGTAAGAGAGAGAAAAAAACTCTTGGACTCTTGTACATGTACCATTGTAAACGGGCAACAGATATCACAGCAACGTTTATACAATACTGGACCATGGCCTGACCAGAGTCTGCTGGTTCTCCCAGGGAAAGATGTGCTCCTGCAGCGGAGTGAAGAGCGGCGCCGCGTCGAAGCAGTTCTTCCAGCTGGAGTCCAGGAGAGGGTTCACGAAGTAATCCGGACACTCGGGGTACTTGTACTGCCTGATCAGGTCCAACACGCCGTGAATTAGCGGGGAGTCTTCATCATCTGCCGTGAAGTTTATTCCTGTGGAGAAAATAAGATAGTGAGTTTGCCATGATTAAAAAAAAACTTTAACTAACTAGCTAGTTCGTGAATAAGGTCTATCAGACTATACAATCAGACTGTATAGATGTGTCATATCCGGGATGTACTGTTGATATAAGTAGTGTATACATATAATAGTATGTATATATATATATGTATGTAATAAATGTTATGTAATTACTTTAATGCTGTTATGCTGTAAATACCAATGCCATTCAGGCAACATTATATATTTTGTATGTCTGCAATATTGGTATGAAATAAAGAATTGAATTAGAAAAAAATTAGGTGGAAAAGGTTGGAACACGACACGTTAGTTCCAAGTATGTCACTGGCGAATTTTCAGTTATCAGCACTACAGCACAGTTTATAAATACCAAATGATATACCACTCCTGATGACCTGAATTACGTCTACATATACATGTGCGCGAAACGCAAGATTTTGGTCGTAACCACCAGGAAGTCTATAACGCCCGCCGTCCCTGCTGACGTACCGAACTTCCCGCCCGGAATGAGGACCCGGTGAACCTCGCGCAGGGCGGCCTCGTTCGCGTAGAAATGGAAACTCTGCGAGGAGACAACAGCCTGGAGAAACAGGGAAAAGATAGAACAAGTAGATAACTTAGCTGCTATCTATAAAATGACACCGAAAAGAACATGTAGAACAATTCATATTCCATGCACGAAGGGTAACGTTACGTACCCAAAAACGTGTAATAGAGAAACTAACGTTACATCTATGTTGGTGTATAAAAGGCAAACATGTTGTTTTAGGTAGTGGCTGTTTGAGCCGTTTAGCCTTTGTTTGACTTGTTTTCTGTATATACATGAAATATGACATGTGACTTATGTAACTGTGGCGAACTACTCAGTACATGTGGCACGTATTTACTCTAACGGAGTTGTCTGGAAGCGGGATGTTCTCGCAGAACCCGATGAGGACGTCCACCCCGGGCACCATGGCCTTCAGCTGCCGGGTCATCCCAGCCACGGGGTCCAGGGCCACGATCCGCGCGTCCTGAAAAGCACAGGAACAAATGGACATGATTCATATAATAGTATAAGAGTTGGGCGTCGGGTGATCCGACAAGCGGTAGGGTTGGTAACGTTACCTTTATTTATGAAGAAATTGAGAAAATTTGGTGTCCCTAAAACATCAGTTCCAACGTCCTAATCCGGTATTCGAATTTTCGAAATAGACGCATGAGAAACGCGTTCGAATTGTTCTATGGAATATTTGTGTAATAAACGTAAGAAGATTAGAACCCCGTGTGATACGGCTAGTTATCACACACAGGCACGCAACGTTATCGCGGCCCAGGTATGGCATAATGTATGCTTATAACATTATGTATAATGTAGCTACATACACAAAAAGTAGTTGCATGTAAATTTTTGGTGATAAAATGCTAAAAGCAACTTTACCTCTCCAAGTACGTCCTTGATGACACGGGTGCATTTCCCGGTCCCAGCGCCCACTTCTAACACGTCATAGGTGGTCGGGCTGACGTCATCAGGGGGCGCGGTCCCGTTGGTTTGATTGACGTTGTCCACGAGGCCCAGGTGTTCCAACAGAACCCTCACTCCCGCCTTGTCATGGGACGGACGGAACTTCTCGTAGTCGTCGTTCTGCGGACGCAGAAAAATGTGTTGCTCTTATTTGTTTATTTTATTTATTTATTTCAACACCAAAAAGCAAACCTTGCAGCAGGGATGAGAATTGCGTACAGAAACTACACAGCATTGATACAACAATCAAGTCTCTCCTATGCACAATACGTAGTTGCGCCGGTACTTAGGATAGCCTAACATGATCAGCATATCACGTAAGGTTTATACACGAGACACATTCTAGAAAACATCATCAATGACTTTTTGAACCATGCTGTTATGATACTTTCATGGTCTAAACTAAAGACTATGTAAAAGTTTGTAAGATTTCTAACCGTGGTTTCCCACATGTCCCTTGCGGCATCGCTATGCTGTTCCTTCCTAGCACTCATGGCGGCTGGTACGGTAAAGTCGGGGGAGAACTAGTCTGGGGAGGACAGAGACAATGGCAGGAAGGAGAAGCCAACGTTTAGTGCGCGTGAGTTCACCATGTTATTGATAATTCATCACAACGAACCTTTTAAACTGAAGAAAATGTCGATGCAGCTCATAATTGGTCAGAATCGTTCAGAACCACAATAGTTAGTAAAAATTCACCCAAACAATTTTGCTTTTGTGAAAATTACTAGATGCATGGAACTATTTTATTACTAGTATTCATTTAGTCTTCTACTGATAAAATATCTCCACTTTCGACACTTTTACACAACCTTACATTAAGTTTATGTTTACCAAAAGCGAGTGAAAGCCGAATGTACCAGTGTATATTACATGTAGATGTCTCATATTAGATGTGCCAAAAACAAGAGAGTAGTGCAGCGCTCCCTCCTCATATATGTCAGGTTAGAGATCACTATAGCTAGCCTCCTGTGCAGGCTCCGGGGCGGGTGAGAATTTTGATGCAGCGTTTTAAAGAGTTTGACAACCGTGGCAACCAGCCAAGAAAGAAGGTTCCATTCCGCCCGCGGGAATTGAACTTTCTCTCGCGGCTAGTTGTAGGATGGCCGGTTATTAAAAGAACGCATTAAAAACTCTTCAAAACGCTGTATCGAAATTCCCACCCGCCCCGGAGCCTGCACAGGAGGCTAGGAGATCACAGTTTTGCAGGGACGCTTATCTCTATATCTGTCAACAAAGACTCCGATCGCGATCTTTACTGGGATACTGAATCGTCGGTTTTCCTACAGATCACAATCTTTACCCTGACATATATCATACAGAAGATGTACAGCAACATTACCTCAGTTGCAATCTTTGATACCCATTTGTCCTGTGAGTATAACACTGTGACAATTTTAATTTTTTTGACCGCAAATTCACCGCGAAGATTTTAAAAAGTAGAGAGTATTTTTTACTCGCTGTCAAGCCCATCGATATCCAGACGGTCAAAGTGCATGAGAGCTATATGAGCTAGGAACGTCAAACAAGTTACAGTATAATTCATCACGTAAATTTATAGTCCTCAGTAACGCCACTGTCGTCGTGTTATGACTGATTTGAACAAATTTGGGATCGGAACATTGGACAAACAACTTGACCCCAAGTTCACGTGTTTTCCACCTCGATTGAGACATCCAGGCACATAATTGGAGGCCCTTTGGCCAAGAGCCATGTTTACCCACCATTGTCACATATTTTGTAGTCGCGAAGAAAAACTAATATTAATATAATAGATCCAAAAGCCCGGTCACATTTGTCGTACGGTTTTTTACGCTTAAAAACTGAGGGAATTTTTTACAATTTATCACGTGAATTTATACTTTATTTACTTCTCAGTCGTAACGCCGTCGTGTTATGACTAGAACTGATCTGAGCAAATTTGGGATCGGAACATTAGAAAAACAACATGACCCCAAGTTCACGTGTTTTCCACCTCGATTGAGACACATAATGGGAGGCCCTGGGGCCAAGAATCTTGTCTACCCACCCACCATTGTCACATATTTTGTAATCGCGAAGAAAAACTAATATTAATATAATAGATCCAAAAGCCCGGTCACATGCGTCGTACGATTGGTCTACGTTCACCCACTGAGGAAATTAGGGAACTGTCGTACTAAAAGGGGGCCGTACGAACTTCGGCTGTCTTCTGTATCTGTATCTGTATAGCCGGTATAACCGCCTTTCGGCGTAACACACCAGTTTCGCAGGCACGCCTTGTTAAGGTTGTGACGCAAAAGGTTGTCGATTTGATCGGTTCTGTCAGACAGAACCTCTCTGATAATCCTGTTGAACGCACCTTAGGGCATGGTCACATTTCCAAGAGGGCGCCCGGCCGGGCTGTTTCAATTAACGAAAAATCAGAAATTTATATCAATGATATACGCAAGTAGTTCCCAAGATTAATTTTCTAAAACTTTTTTTTGTGTTTTGCTGTCTTATATTATAATTTTCGTTCCATACGACTGCCCGGCCGGGCCCCGATCTTTGAAATGTGACCGCGCCTTTACTTATGCTTAGGTCACATTTCCAATCCGGGGCCCGGCCGGGCTGTCTGTATGACGAAAAATTAACAATCCATATCAAAGAGTATATAGATATAGTGCCCATGATTATCATTGGAAACGTTTCTGTGTTTTGTTGACTTTTATATCGTACTTTTCGTTCCCAAAAGCTGCCCGGCCGGGCCCTGGTTTGGAAATGTGACCTCAGAATTAAGTTAGGACTCGGTCGTGCGATCCTCGACGTACAGTCGAAGACTGGGAACGACATTCATAGGACAGTCGTACATATGATCGGTCTTCATACTGAAAAGATCGTTAGTCAGATAAACCATTGTCGGTGGTTGGGTCTGTCACATTCCGCCTAAAAATTACACGGCATCAAAATTACCCCATGACGCAGATAAATGTTACCGTGCAGTTAGTAAGTATAAGTAGCTGAGCTGTCTCAACTTAGTGAGACAGGTTTCTCTAACATCTACGTAGCTAAACGTTGAAGATTGTGAAAATATAGAAATATTAATGTTCCTACCTGCCTGTGAAAACGTACGATAAGACCAGATACCACGCACACAGTGTTGCCTACTAGTGCTGCCACGTCCGTCGCCCTTGAATGAACATAATCTACGGCTGACATACTTGCTTGGGGGCAAACTCATTACAAGCCTTTTCATGTGTCTCAAACTTAAAGTGGCCCTATATCACTCTTTTGCACCAAAAGACAACTTGACATACTTCCACTTGTCAACATATCTGTAAAATCATCTCACATTTCTGACATTTATGGTTGGCGCTAAAACAGCCCACACGAGGCGCACTCAGTTCGTGGTGCCACCACAAACTACCAGAATGTAAACAAACATGACTGCTGTGTTTCCAACTTTTAAACACACTCTCGTCATGACTAGCCTTTAGTTACCTGATTGTGTATCCCTTGATGTTCAGTAATTAGGATGTTAATTTTCATTCTATACCTTTTTTGTACAATGTTCAATAGTCGTTGACCATGTACAATTCTTGTGCACTAAAGTTCTTCTTCTCTAACGAGAATAAAATAACACAGGGGAGGGGGGGGGGGCAAGACCTTGCAAGGGGAAATTTCTTCGTTATAGGTCGTTGTATATCGTCGTAGGTCGTCGTACATTTGTCTTAGGTCGTCTTACATTCGTCTTAGGTCGTCTTACACTCGTCGTAGGTCGTCGTACATTCGTCGTAGGTCGTCTTTCATTCGTCTTAGCTCGTCTTACACTCGTCGTAGGTCGTCGTACATTCGTCGTAGGTCGTCCTACATTCGTAGTAGGTCGTCGTACATTCGTCGTAGGTCGTCTTACATTCGTCTTAGGTCGTCTTACATTCGTCTTAGGTCGTCTTACACTCGTCGTAGGTCGTCGTACATTCGTCGTTGGTCGTCGTGCGATCTTGATGTCGCGGATTTTTTAAGCGCAAGCATACTGTGACAGAACTAACCGCTGATAAGAATTTTGATAGACTTTCGGCAACAAGCCAGCTGAATTCTTATGACGACACATGCACCACTATGGCTAGGCTGCTGTCGGGTTGCGATCGAATGACGATTGTGTGTGGCCAAGTCACTTTAGCTTTATGGATGGATTAAACATGTTAAGCCCGATAAAAAAACGCATACCAACACGCCCAAAATAAGCCAAAGCATAAACCACTGTTCAGTGGAGAGTACGTAATGAGATCCGACCTGTATCCCCGGGCCCCCCGACTTCTGAGCTCGACCAGAGCCTAAACCGGCCACACCCCATACGGGCCCCTTGGAAATGTATCATAAGATTGTCGTCCATTTTTGTTTTCATCATTTGACATTGGATAAGCATTCACATAGTATATAATCCTTGGTATAACTTCTCTAGCCTATATAGCTACACCAGGCTTCAGAGGCTACTCTGTACTCCGGCCCTAACTCCCCTGGCATGTTATCTGTCTATTTAGCCAATTTCTACTGTCGCAGCCACCTCTGAAGCCTGGTATAGGCTATAGAAGTCATCTTAAGGGTTATGCCGTGACTAGTAGCCTCTACCAGGCTTGAGGGCGCGGCTGGAAATAGTAGGAATTGGCCAAATAGAGAGATATAACATGCCGAGGGAGCTTAGCCATCCAGTTTACAGTTTGCCGGCCCACATTGTACTCACATCTAGTCTACACTCAGTCGTACCAAGTCTCAGTCATTTGTCACTGTGTGGATTCACAATTTTTACACCTGTTCTAATGACCGTTAGACGCTCATAGTGGTAATTGTCACTACCTGTGCTTCAGGCACATCGTAAAACTTCGAGGTCACCACAGGTGACTTTTAAAACACGCATGGTCAAACGGTCTGGGACAGGATCAAAACGACATTTTGAAGAGCCGCGAAGAACAACTTTGCCTGATGGCACTGAAGTTACACGGTATACCGGTAGTACTAGTACTGACAATGTAACTACTGATGCATACCCTAGCCTCTACTCAGCCTTCATGAGGCGGCTGAAAAGAGTAGAAACCGGCTAAATAGAAAGATAACCATGCCAGGAGAGTTGGTCCGATAGAGAGAACTGTTTGCCGCACCCTACCGGACCAACTCCCAAGGCAATGTTATCTCTCTATTTAGCCGATTTCTACTCTTTCCACCCGCCTCCCGAAGCCTGGTAGAGGCTAGCATACCCGGCCAATCCACCCTAGATAATTATCATGTTGTTTTGACAAAGATTATTTAGCAAGTGACCAGACCAGTTCATTTGGTAACAGCTTGCTCTGCACGCCGGACCAGTCGTGTGCGCTGTCCCCAGAGGTAGAGACTACACCGTCTTTTTATTGCTCAGACAGGTAAGAACACTTTCATTGAACTAGTAAAATCTAGACCGTCGTTTGGAAGTAATTACTTTGATCTGAGAGTAAAGTCGTTTTATCGCCAAGTTTTACCGGATCGTTCCGAACGTTGGGGCGTACTCGCATTCGGACAAATCGATTTAATGTATAGCTGCAAACCAGCTACGCCCAGTTTCCCGGAAAATACAGCTCTAACTTTATTCATAAAAGCTGACAGGTGGTTGTTTGGATCTAGTTCACTTAAGAAAGGTCGAGTTGTTCACACTCAATCTACGTAGTTGGTCCTGAACCGAAGAGATATCATTAAGCGCGTGTGAACAGGGCCTTTGTTGTTTTCTTCGTGACATGTAGACTTAAAACAGTTTCTCCACATTTTGTACGGACGACTTATGACAAAAAGCGAGTTGCTTCGCGTGTTAACAATTAAAGAAATTCCCCAGGCAAACAAATGCTGCTAAACCACAGGAATACAAAGCCGGTACTGTGAATTTGCAGTAGTACATAGCGACTTTGTCGGTAGGCAAATCGCTCGCGTGCTTACACTACTCAGCCAGGCGTATAAATGTGATCTTTGTGTAAATTTGACGATCAAAAGAATTTAGAAATCTGTATCTGTATCGGTATAGCCGGTATAACCGCCCTTCGGCGTAACACACCAGCTTCGCAGGCACGCGGCGCGGCGGCAGCTAGCTATATCACACCGAACGGCTTGAAGAAAGCGGCGTCGCTGAAGAACCCAGCTGACATGTGAAATGTGAAATTGTGTTAGCCTGGTTCTGAAAAGGCTTTGGAAAAGGCAGGAAAGAGTGGAAAAGGCTGGAAAGTCCAGTGGAATTCGAAAAGGGGGCCTTCTTGGATGCCATAATTATGCAAAGTAGCTACTTAAGACCCCCTTTCCACTCAGGCGGGCGCTCGCTGAGCCCCTGTTAATCTCCAAGCAGATCCTAGGGTGGCAAAAAGACAGTATGAAATTGGCCAGGCGGTATCCATTGGCCAGAGAGGGTCCAATTCGACACCCAAGGTGGGGGGTAGCGACAAAAAAATAACGGGCCATATATAAAAAGGTAACGATCTTCCCCCATCTACCTCTGCTTATTGGAGAGTAGCTAAATGTGACCCCTAATGACACAGGTCACCTGATGTTTATTTCAACATTTCACACTTAATCCGCCCGGGGCAATCAGTACTTTTCCACAGGAGTGATAGACATATTTTTGTTCGCGCACTCGCGTTAGTTTTGAATTTTCTGTCACCAATTGTCATCCACAAAAGCAAGCTGCAGGTGTTATAAGGAGTCGTGCAGTTTTCAGTTTTTTTTCTATAAAGGAAAAACCCGAATGAGAATGACATGTGCCCATCTTTCAGCAAAAATGTGCGATGACATCATTTAACGCGTCGGGACTGCCCGGGGCAACCGGTACTTTTCCACAGTAGAGACGATAAGCAATAGTGATAGACATATTTTTGTTCGCGCGCTCGCGTTAGTTTTGAATTTTCTGTCACCACTTGTCATGATCATCCACAAAAGCAAGCTGCGTGTGTTGTAAAACGCGTCGTGCAGTTTTCAGTTTTTTTCTATAAAGGAAAAACCCGAATGAGAATGACATGTGACCTGTGTCATCAAGGGTCACTTGTGACGTTTTTCACAGCAAAAATGTGCGATGACAGCATGTAACCCGTCGGAACTGCCCGGGGCAACCGGTACTTTTCCACAGTAGAGAAGACAATCGATCACAAATCAAAAACACCATATGGCCGACAACAATGCATAATGGAGCATTTGAAAAGTTAAAGCGCTTGTTTCTTCTTCTAAGTTCGTAACCACCATGCAAACAATCATAAATAACTTGGAATCATGATTGGCTTGAAGATGTGACTAGCTGTGAGTCAAAAACTCCAATATATCCACTAGTCCCTCGGAGCTCCCACTGCATGCCAAGTAACCATCACCAGACTTAGCCGGTAAATACCGATGTTGGTAAATCCCACTTTTCATGCAGCAGTAGTACTGCAAGAACGGATATTATTACGTTAACGCATATACGGCGGAAAAAAACTTAATAACCACCATGGCATTGCGATTTGAAGGAGTTGTTACAGAATGCCTCCGCTCTTAGGTAAAAATTCTAACAGTCAATATGTGACATGACAAACAAACTACGAATATTTCGTTCTCAAAACTAATCTTGTGTGACGCGCATGCTGGTGTCGCAATTTAAGGACCAGTGAATAAGTAGGGCACATCCTCTTGTCCTCTGCTAATGAGGGCCTTTATAGGCCTGGGAAAAATGTTGTCTTTCCAGTTTTCCTACCCGGCAAACAAATAGGATGGCACGCAGGTCATCCCTGCCTTACTTTTTGTGTTGTTCTGCGTGGCATCTGAATTTCAAACCCTCTGAAACGGGTGCAAATTTTGACTGTCCCTTCCCGGCCCCACAAGCAACCGGTGGGACAGGTCCTGGAGACATCTCTGGTCAGGAGATACATGCAGTTTTTTTCTGACATATCACTTAAGCCGAGATTTAAAGATTAAGAGAAGACTTAGGCATACCTACATGTACCGACCCTGTTTTTGTCATGACTGAATTCGGACTAGTGTCATACTCACTCCTCTTGCAAAAAAAAATTGCGTCCAGGACTCTAATAATTTTGTCCAAGCATTTTTATGAACCGTGTCTTCTTGTAAGTTATGCAGTCTCACCTAAACAGGTAGCATGCATGCATCTGTAATCTTTTAATCGAATTCCGAGCTACATCATTCTTCAGTTTAACAGGTTCGTTGTGATGAATTCTCTATAGTCTCCATCAGACTTCTTTGAAGGCTAAATGGATGGTAGAAATCGGCCTAAAAAGGGATTTAACTGGCCAGAGGAGTTGGCCGGCTAGAGAGGGTCCATTTGCCTGCACGGCCGGCCATCTCCTCTGGCCAATTAAATACCCTTTTTAGGCCGATTTCTACTATTTATTCAGCCTGCAAAGGAGTCTGGTGGAGACTAAATTCTCTATCACATGGTGAACTCACGCACACTATCTAACGTTGGCTTCTCCTTCCTGCCATTGTCTCTGTCCTCCCCAGACTAGTTCTCCCCCGACTTTACCGTACCAGCCGCCATGAGTGCTCAGAAGGAACAGCATAGCGATGCCGCAAGGGACATGTGGGAAACCACGGTTAGAAGTTTTTTTGTCAGCTTCTACATAGTCTTACATTTAATTTCCACCATGAAAACTACGTTGCAACGTAAATGTACTTTTTAGTTTAATAACAGCATGGTTCAAGAAGTCATTGGCCAGCCAGAAAATTGAGTTTGAAAACCCAGTTTTACTGTCCTGAAATCGGCTTGAATGCCTTTAAGGGCCAACACAAATGAGCCTTTTTTAGGCTATCCTAAGGACCTAAGCTATGAGAGAGACTTGATTGTCGTATCAAAGCTGTCTACAAGTTAAGAGCAACACAAATGAGGCCGTTTTATGCGTCCACAGAACGACGACTACGAGAAGTTCCGTCCGTCCCATGACAAGGCGGGAGTGAGGGTTCTGTTGGAACACCTGGGCCTCGTGGACAACGTCAATCAAACCAACGGGACCACGCCCACTGATGACGTCAGCCCGACAACCTATGACGTGTTGGACGTGGGCGCCGGGACCGGGAAATGTACCCGTGTCATCAAGGACGTACTTGGAGAGGTAAACTCCTATTTGTCATACTTCCTGCAATGAATAAATGCACGCCCTCTTTGCAGCAGCATATCGTCCTCACATGTAATCTCCAAGCAGACCAACGGTTGGTTGCAAGCTTAAGGCAGTCTCTCTTGGCAAGAGGATGAGTGACCATTAGCCACCGATGGCTAATGGTGACAGGGTGGCTAATGGGCAGTTACTACCTTAGAATGTGTCTATAGGTTACAGACATGATATCTAATCTTTTAAGTTTAAGCAGATACTACAGTGGCAAAAGGAGAGACCATTCGCTGCAGCCTTGCCACATAAAGATCTGCTTGAAGATTACTCACATGACATCTACTGGAGCCTGCTGACACATTTTCGGCTGTGATTTTCAGGACGCGCGGATCGTGGCTCTAGACCCTGTGGCGGGTATGATCCGGCAGCTGAAGGCCAATGTTCCCGGGGTGGACGCCTTTGTCGGCCCCTGCGAGAACATCCCGCTTCCCGACAACTCTGTCAGGGTAGGTGTGGTTTCAAAATGCGTTGTCGTTATTTTTCAAGGTTTACCTTCGTCCTGTTAACCTTCGCAGAAGGAAAACATATTGTTTTTGCTTTGTTTCTTGATCTTCTTCCCCAAACACATACATGTAAGGTCAATGACCTGGACCAGACGTTTGTCACCATGGTAACTGGTGCTGTAGCATCGTTTGCTTTAATACCTATCCTTTTCCCTGTTTCCTCAGGCTGTTGTCTCCTCGCAGAGTTTCCATTTCTACGCGAACGAGGCCGCCCTGCGCGAGGTTCACCGGGTCCTCATTCCTGGCGGAAAGTTCGGTAAGTCATCAGGGACGGGGGGCGTTATAGACTTCCTGGCGCTTTTGACCAATTGTTGACGTAAGATCACGTGCCCCTGTGTGATTGGTCATTTGAATCTGCTAGTGAAGGTTGTAGCTGAAAATTCATCAATGACACTTTGTTAATCTTCAAGCAGATCTTTTGGTGGCATATCAAATCGGCAAGACAGCATCCAATATACACCAACATTTGGTTTATGAAAAAAAGGATATCATTGCAAAAAGTAAAGCCCGATAAAACGCATGAAGCACGTGAAAAGAAGCCAGAGCTTAAACCTCTGCTTGGAGAGCAACTTGTTGTTGTGTTGCTTGTTTCTGTACATGTATCTGTATTTGCATAGCCGGTAAAACTGCCCGGCGCCGGTGTAACTTCTCAGGCACGCGGCGGTGACTGCTTATATTACAGCCGGAACGGTAGGCCCCATCCTCCCTTCCACATCTAACTCTAGGCTTTGTTTAATCTACTGAGGATGTCAACTTTATCTACTGTATACAACAATATTTATGGGAAAACATGAATCCTTATTGATTTATAACTCTGATAGTTGTGATCTGCTTCTTTTCTTAACTAGTTCAGTTAAGTAGTTGTTGCATCCACAAGTTTGTTAGTCATTTTGTAGATCAAACGCTAGTAGCCTGGAGATTTTTCTTCTGCCTAGGTGTTTCTTAGGGAAATGAAATGCTTGAAATTAAGATCTAGGCTGAAGAAAAGAGCTAGCAACCTGGACATTTTTAAAGAGATGGGAATCTACTGTAAAGCACGAATGTAACGTGATGCAACGAATGAGTTCCTCATCACCTCATCAGTTGTAATTGTGGAGACCATAAAATTAAATCAAGAGCTTTGGTGTGGAATAGTCTGTACTTGGTGGTACATGTATATATATCATAAATACTCACAGACCTAGCAAGATACAGAAAGATATCTCAGCATTTTCCAGCTTAATTGTTAATACTGTTACTTCTCCCGTTGTTGCCGGTTTTTCTCCTTTTTTTCTCCCAGGGATCAACTTCACGGGGGATGACGAGAAGTACCCGCTGGTTCACGGCGTGTACGAACTGATCCGGAAGTACATGTACCCCGAGTGTCCCGAGTACTACCTCAACCCGCTCCTGGACACCAGCTGGAAGAACTGCTTCGACGCGGCGCCGCTCTTCACTCCGCTGCAGGAGCACATCTTTCCCTGGGAGAACCAACAGACTCTGGTCAGGCCATGGTCCAGTATTGTATAAATGTCGTTGTGATATCTGTTGTCGGTTTACAATGGCACATGTACAAGGGCCTCTCTCTCGTTTTACAATCGGTAGTACAAGAGTCTCTCTTTTCCCCCTCTTCCTCTCTAGAGCTCAATCTGTCTGTCTGTATATCTCTCTTTCTCCCTATACCATTAGAGTTGTCCCTGTCTCCGAAAGATCTTCACGGTGGCGAAATGGTAACTGTCTGGAGGCCAGTGAATACAGCCTGGCCAATTTGATACTGTCTTTGCGACCATCGAAAGATCTGCTTGGAGATTACACAATTCAGCCCCGCCAATATTGTAAGCTCCTTGCAAGTCAGCCTTAAGCTTGCAGCGAAGAGTATTCGGCCCACCAGATAACAATAACAAAAGGCTGGACTTGTACGTTCCGTTCACACACGCAAACACATGAACTTTGACGGTTTGATCAGATAAAGAACATTTTGGCTGACTCAACCGTAATTATGTCGAACCGAATGAATGGTAAAGCCACCGCCTCCAGGTGTCCAGTGGAAACCAGGTCAACAGAACAGTTATTACCTGCACTGTACTTCTGATGAGCCTCTGTCCCACATAGCCGGATATGGTCTTCCGTTTACTAAACAAAACCACCCGCATAACTATATGGCTTACAACATACAGGTGTTCCAAGAAGCCCTACTTGTCCACTGTCCCTTAAATTGTGACAACAGAATGCGCGTCATACAGTATCAGTTTTCAAAATTAAATCTTTATGTTTTGTTTTTATGTATACTTGTACAGCTATGTATACTTTTTCATGTATACTTGTACAGCTATGTATACTTTTTTATGTATACTTGTACAGCTATGTATACTTGTGCTTGTCGTGGTCCTTTCATCTTCTCATGAGTAGCCTGTGTCTAGTAGTCTCCGTCTCCTCAGCATTTTTTGTTGTATCTTCGCTGTTAAAATTTCTCGGTTTTGCTACATCGCAATCTTTACCCTGACATGTATTATTTATGAAGATGTACAGCAACATTACCCCAGTTGCAATCTTTGATACCCATTTGCACAATAAGAACACCGTGACAACTGTCTATTTGGCTATTAAATTTCTACTCTTTACAGTCGCTTCAGAAGTCTGGTAGATTGTAATCTCCAAGCAGATTTTCCCCTGGCAAAATCCTAACTTATAATCATTTTTCTTTCCCCATAGCCCGACGCCGAGTCTGTGGTGAAACTCTTCATGACGTACAGCGCCATCGCTCGGGAGCCCGACGTCAGGAAAGAGTGCGCCGAGAAAATGCTCAAACTGCTGACCACCGACCCCGCCATCGCGCAGAACGGAAACCCGCTGGAGGTGCCGCGCCTCAACGCCCTCTACTGGTGCACCAAGAAAGTGCAGTGAGAGGCGCGCTCTCCCTCCCTGCCTGCAGCCCAAATGAGCTGCCTACAACAGGGTAGATGCCACCATTATGTTTGGACGTTGAAGGCTATAGTTAGATACACGGAAACAAGGTTACATAAGAGTACTTTCCCACATTTCAATCTCAAATATTCTTCTGCACTAGAAAGCAACAAGGGTCCAACTCTCAAATATACAACAAAAACAGGTGGTTGACCACAAAAATAATTTCTCATGTATCCAGTTAGAACTGTCATTACACCCACTAAACTGATTTTCAAAGATATAAGCTAGAGACTAGAATCGTGCTCCATTTTGGGGCCTTCACTGTGCAACTCAATGATGACGTCATTCAACAAAACTGTGACCAAATAACGTTAGGGCATAGATTTCTATTAGCCTATACACCATTAAAACTTCACTTTTCTTGGAAAATTTGGTGCCTTTTTTGTCAGTTTTATGGTGGATGGGAAAGGTGATGCTCACTGATTTTGGCAAAAAAAACAACTTTGGTTTAGAATGTTTGGGAGACCACTGGGGAAAGTAGTCCCAAGTGGTGTGTATAGAATTCTGCAGTAGAACGTATTGGTAGAGCATGCCCTTTAAGCCGTTTGGTAAAGTCTTCACTTTGTGATGTGAATTATTTCATGTTTGCAATGAAATAAACATTATGGACATCACTCTTGATGATAATTCTTGTTTGTGTTTGAATAAATGTATCAGTGTGTGTCTGTTTTATGTCCATGCCTCATATGTGACATTTGGGGAGAAAGATCTGAAGGTACCGAACTGAAAAAACACTACCAGTACTAGAATCATTGTCAACATGTTTACTACAAAACACAGTTTGTTATACCAACACCAGTTCTGAGAAGTTAAGTACAAAGGACTGGCTGGGTCATCATATAATCTACACATTTGTATACACATGAAGATTCTACAATGCTTAACAATCTCAGAATGTATTTTCAAACTCAACAATGTTGTTATGTTATCACAATTTGCAACAAAATGTATCTATTCACAAGCAATACTGATAACTGTTTTCCTTTATACTTTTTACACACTTCAGAAGACTACTGTGTAGTTAAAATCATTAAATATTTTCTTGGCTAACAATGTCTCTGCAGAAGATATACAGGTATTTGTGTCTTCAGTGTTCTATACAAGTGTTTTGGTGAAGCCCAAAGGCCTTGCGGCAAGGGGGGGGGGGAGAGACAACAGTCTAGTGCTGTGTGTTTAGTGTGACACCATTTTCTTTTGCCAATTTAACAGTCAAATACACATCTTTAAATATTCTACATATATACCATAAAACACAAACTTTTCATGTTAGTTACATTTTTGCATGCAGAGAAATAAGAACATACATTGTATCTTGAAAACAAAACTTTCAAGAAAGTACAAAATCCCAAATATATTTGAACCACTGAGATCATGATTTTGTTCCAGATACTCACCTAATATTACATGACAGCAAACTAGCCTCTTGACCACCATTTATAATTTAAGGGCTTTGATACGCTTGGCAATTTTAAAATAGAGGTAGCTACACTTGAAACTGGACCAGTGCGAGAATTGGAGGTTCCAGTTTTTTTAAGAGTCTACTGTTGCCATTCTTGTTTCAGGTACCTCGCAATGGTGGACAGTTGAATGTTGTTTGTACCCTCATAGATTGCACCTGTAATAAAAGGAAAAACCATACAGTTACATCAAGAACAAAACAAGGCCAACAGCAGATGGCATGCTTCACCCCTTTTCCCATACTGCAAGTTCAAGTCCCATAGAGAAAGACAGAGAGTCTTTGTCAACAGACACTCTGATCTAAATCTAAAGTTCATGTCACTTTTAAAAGATCAATGCAGATTGACTTGAAAATTAGGATTTGTTGATAGGAAACAACCCCACGCTATCTATCACTACTCCATGTTATAATATTATTTGGTCACGTTTACTAAACAAAATACGACAACAAGATATCAGTGATATCTTACCTATCTTACAGTCCCTGTAGAACTTCTCCACAGGGTAGTCCTTAGTGAAACCCACACCTCCCAGCCACTCTATACTCTTGGCAGTGGTCTTAGCAGCAACCTGCAAAAAGACAAGTTAGTTCAATTTCAATGACTTGGCTTGTTTTAATCTCAATAAACCTCTTATCTACTTTTTGTAGAGTTTGAGATGACAGTTTTCAATCTTTGTCTATTACTACAGCTTTCTTTTGGATTAGACCATTGACAATCCTGCAAGATTTTCTTTGTTGCACCAGAATACAATCCACAATACAATAGCAATCAACACAGAGTACTAATACTTTTAGTTTTAAAGCTGGTCTTCCTCTCTCTTTGTCTCTCTGCTACTAGTAAATTGGCTAATTTTAGTGTTGTTGTTGGTTTCTTTTGTGTACAGTTTTTGAGACAGGGTGTCCATACCTCAGCAGCGTAGAACTTTGCCATGGCAGCTTGTTTGATGAAAGGCTGGCCGGCCTCCCTCAGCCTGGCAGCGTTGTACACCAGCAGTCTGGCCGCCTCAATCTCTGTGGCTATCTCCGAGATCTGATGCTGCATGGACTAGACAAAAACAATAACACATCATTCACATACATTTATCTAGTTCATTGGTTTGGCTATTGCATACACAATCAGGGCAGCCCAACTAGCCTGTCTGCCTGTGGCTATTGTAAAGGCCCAACAAAGACAAGACATCACAATGGAATGGACCTATAACATTATTACGTCACAGTTTGTTTACCTGTTCTAAAGAACTTTCTATAACGGCCAGTTAAAGAATAAAGATCATTTCAAAGTTTTCAAAGTCAGGTATGTTTGATTTTTGCTGCATCTAGTTTTGTTGACACAGCATTACATGCCGTAATGGGTGCTTTAGTTGTGACATTAGACGAAAGTAGTACTGTGTTAAAAACCTTATATTAAGGCTAACACTACACAAACACACACCACGCTACGCACCCCTGTACAATATAAACGTCGATTGACCGGCATTCATTGCGGTAAACAAACTGTGACGTAATAATGTTATAGGTCCATTGCACTATTCATAAAAACCATTGTACATAAATAATCCAAAATTCAAATGCACTTCTCAAGCATGAAAGTTGAGTTGGCAAGTTTTGGAACTTTGGACTGAATCGCTGGTCATCAATTTTTGACAGGTTCTTACCTGGAAGTCAAATATGCTTTGTCCAAACTGCTTCCTCTCCATGGTGTAGGGAACAGCATGGTCAAAACATCCCTGTGCCAGGCCAAGCATCTAAACAACAACAAAAACAAGCAAACATTAGAAAGGTAACATCTGTTTATTCTTACAAGCAGTAACACCTAGTGCAGAGTGAACCAGTCATAATTGCCCTGATGAAGATAACACTATTAACACCTACAGATAGTTATCGAAACGTCGGCTCTTGTTAAACAAGTGGCTGTGAATAAAGAATTTTTCTATTCAAACTTCACCTTAACTCAGCACTTCAGTGTATCAGTGAAAAGCTAACACATTGAGACACCCTTGGCACACAGAAGGTTAACCTACTCACCTGAGCAGCTATTCCTATCCTTCCTTCATTCAGAAGCCCGATGGCATACTTATAACCATGGCCCACGGTCCCCAGGAGATGGCTTTCTGGGATCTGTATGTACAAACAGATACAACTACAATTGTTAGGATTGACAAGCTTATGACTTAGACTATGGAAGAGGTGCTAATGTCAGGGAAATGAAAAAAAAAAGAAACTACACTTGAGGCCACACCAATTTAATTTGTTGGTTCTCGGATTTTTTCAGAAAAAATATGAAGCAACAGGGCGAAAAAAAATAAAAATAAAAACAGGCCTAGGCATCCTATTATAGCCCCAAATGCTTCGATTGGAGCCATGAAGTCAACACAAAAAGCTGGGATAAAATTTAAACAATGAATTTTGAACTTTTAACCAAACCACTGCATTAAAAGATTGAAAAACTGTAACAACTAGGAAGAAAAGGACTTTCCTCAACTGTTGGGAGCAAAATTGAGCATTTTTTAGATGATTCAGCTCATCAGAACCAGAATTTTTTTTTTTTTTTTTTTTTCAAATCAGAAAAAAATGAAGAGGCGAATCCGAGAACCAACAAATTAAATTGGTGTGGCCTGAAGACAAAAGAAAAATGGCCAGGCTAGACATGATGTAAAAAAAGAAATAATGGCAATGGTTTCTTAGTGTTTTTAGTGTGATCCATACTTCTTACATTATGTGTGGTGCAGGTAAAACTTGTCTGGTGCAAGGAATTTTCAATGTTACATGCACAAGTACAGGTATGTGGAAAGACGTGATTCGAGCCCTGCCATGCCTAGACTATTGATATTATGGAATGATACAAACCTTGACATCTTCAAAGTGAACAGGACATGTGGATGAAGCCCTGATGCCCAGCTTGTCCTCATGCTTGTCGATGGTCAGTCCTGGAGTGTCCCTGTCCACCAGAAAGGTGGAGATGCCCTTGTAGCCCTATGCAAAAAACAAGAGATCAGAGATTTCAAACATCCGGGAAGTAGTTTAGGTTTTCGTGACCTTCAATCAAGTTCACAGACATCTGAGAAGTGTTCTTGCTTTGGGTGAAGGTATTGGAACTGTGGAAGGGATTGTACATGATATTATACACCACTAGCCTTCATAAATTGCTCCATATACTGCCCACTAAGACCCAATTTACATAGGGCAAATAATATCAGTCCTAGGACATTTTTCTTTATGGCACATGCTGTAGCACATATATTTTAGTGGTCGATTGTTTATTCCTTGACAAAGACTGGACTTGTACAATCAAAAATTTGGTCAAGTCCAATTTCTAGGTGTTGGAATTTGCAGTTTGAGCTTACTTCATAAAACTTGAGCCCAGCCTGGTTACCTGTGAGGAGTCGGCGTTGGCAAAGACAAGGAACAGCCCGGCCTGTTCTGAGTTACTGATCCACATCTTGGACCCGTTGATCACCCAGTAGTCGCCCTTCTTGTCTGCTCGAGTCTTCAGGGCAAAGGCATCGCTTCCGGACTCCGCTTCTGACAAACAAAAACTCCCAACCTGCGGGAAGAAGCACACAGTGCATGGTATAAGGTTAGAATGTTAATCTCATTCTCTGTATCTGTATCTGTATAGCCAGTATAACCGCCTTTTGGCCTAACACACCATTCTGTAAGCATTTCAAGAAATAACACTGCAAACATGTGTTTTTGTTTTACAATATTGCTTAAAATGCAAACTTAAACATCCCTACTCTGATTGAAAAATTATTATGAAAGACACCATAGGGGCCTAAATGACAGAAGAGGAGGTAGGGAGCCCCCTTTATGCTAACTAGAACACTACTGTAGCCTCCTGCTACCGGTTCTAGTGTAGAACTGACCGTGTCGGTTGCCAGTCGTGGCAGGTACTTCTGTTTCTGTTCCTCATTGCCGTGAAGCCGTAGCGAGGTTACTATGAGGGTGTTCTGTATGTCCACCAGCACAGCCACTGCTGGGTCCACCCTGGCCAGCTCCTCCACCACCAGGCACGAGGAGAAGAATGTCGAGTCTGTACCCCCATATTCAGCCTCCACCTCAACTCCCATCAACTATAAACACAGATGCCAAAAGTAACTTCACTGGGTTGGTCGAACATAGCATATATAGGGCATTGGAGTTTTGTCGATGAAGGTTAGACATCCTGGTAATACGATACGCCAAAAAGCAATTACTCAAGCAACTGGATATGGTTTTCAAAACTATATCCAGTTGCTTGAGTAATTGCTTTTTGGCGCATTGGAGTTTTCTTTAACACAACCAGTACTTAGCCTGATTAAATCGCTCAGAGTTTGCGCTATACTTCTCTCACCTCCTTAACTAGCCTGCTAGCCTGGGTGCCATCCAATTTGCAACCTCGGGCTTAACTTTATATCTATCAAACACCTTCCACATAGTTTCTGAATAGAGTGCTTCTTATCACAAAAGTGCCACCTACATCAGCTAGTGTGTACATGTGGAAATCTACAAACAAACAGTTGCAACAACTGTCAAGCTGCAGTGAACCTTACTTACACAGTAATATCACTATTCTGACTACTGCTCAGTATAAAACAGACTAAACTTTGAATGCATTGTGAGGACAGACTAGACTTACCCCATTTTCAAACAGGCCCTGCAACACTGAGTCGTCCATCTTGGAGTTTCGATCCATCTCTCGAACAAGAGGGCCGATCTTCTCCTTCGCAAACTTAGCAACTACAAAAAGAAATATGGATTATTACTCTATGAAATAACTAGGTTGAACATGGCATAAAAAGGTAGTAAGAATGATGACGAAATATGAGATATTCACAAATTCTGATTCTCATGTCATGGTACATACTAGTACATGAGAACCATTCCCACTACTAGTATTTTTGATCACAGCCTCCAACACTATGGTCAGGACTGTAACCGAGTCGAGTAACAGACCATTCTGTGTCTGACAAAAAAAAATATGGCATATGCATAAATGAATCAAGTTAGGGTGTCCCCTCCTGATTTAGAGGTGTTGGCCATCAAGCCTCTAACTTAGTCTAAGGGCCTAACCAGTGAAAAGGCTGCTGCAAGCGTGATGTAGTCAGGCTACTATAAAATCCTATAATAAAATCCCATTCCTTTTAGTTCTGTGACACAGAGGTAATATACACCAGGATGTACCTGAATCTCTCATCATCTGTTCGTCCTCTGACAGCACGGTGAGCGGCATGACCACCTCCGACACGGGATGGCCGGCGGACACCGTAGACGTCTGGCTCGACATCCGCCCCGCCGACACACATCGCGCCGGTACCGTCCGCGCCAGCTTCTGTATCACCTGTCAGAGCCAAGACAAACAATCTACCTTTAAAAATTTCTTTTAGTAATGTTAGTTTTAGTATGTGGTTAATACTAGACTTGGGCTTAATTTAGCCTTATCGTTGATCAAGTTTATATTGTGTAAGTTGCCATTTGGCCCTGGTCCAAATGTGTAACTAAAAGTCAAATAAACCATATGTAAAAGAATATGTCAACTTTGTGTTAAAAGTACAGTGTATAAGTTATTGGATATTGAAATAACTCTGTATCTGCTGTATATTATCAGAAAACATATGACATTGTGTAATTTTTTTCAGAATCTGTTGCGTAACATCAAGGAGGTGGACTGGGAAGTGAGGCGCTCAACGGTCGGGAGCAGACATCACAGTCAACTACTGATTGACTGTCTGGATGATAACTACATGTTTCAACATGTCATGGAACCCACCCGATACAGAGTAAACCAGGTGCCATCCATCCTGGATTTGGTCATAACAAATGAGGAGGATACAATTGGAGGAATAAGGTATGACCCAGGATTGGGGAAAGGGGATCACTGCTGCTTAAGCTTCCAGATTAACTGCTGCATCAGCTCATCTGTCCACAGTGTTATGAGAAGGAACTATAACAAGGCAAGCTACGCCAAAGCAAGTCAGGATCTACAGGCAATAGACTGGGATAGAGAACTGTGCCACCTAGACATATCCGAGGCCTGGGCTAAGTTTAGCAGTGGTCTGAATGGTATTATTGAAGAGTGTGTACCCCAGTCCAACTCCAAGCAGAAGCCGGATAAGTTGTACATGAACACCCAGGCTATGAGAGCTAGGAAGAAGAAGAGAAAGGCATGGGGAAGATGGAAGCATACTGGAACACAGGCTGACTACATACGTTATGCTGCAGAGAGAAACTCTCTTCGGGGTCTCACAAGGAAGTTGTGCACCGATTTCGAGCATAGGTTGGCAAAGGACATTAAGAACAATCCTAAAGCGTTCTGGAAATACGTAAACTCAAGACTACAAGTGAGGCAGAAGGTTGGGAGCCTAGTAAGAACTGATGGATCTATCGCTCAGACAGATCTGGAAAAAGCCGAAGAGCTCAGCAACTTCTTTGCCAGCGTCTTTACAACGGAAGATGTGTCATCTATCCCCAGGTTGGATGCCAGAACGTCCGCACCGGTACTAGAGGGTATAGAGGTCACAGAGAAGGCAGTGAGGGACAAACTGGAAGCACTGAATCCAAGCAAGTCAGCGGGCCCTGATAACTTTCACCCCCGGTTTCTGAAGGAATTGGCTGGGGAACTGGCCTACCCCTTGACCATCCTCTTCAACAAGTCCTTGAAGGCTGCTAGGCTACCCGAAGAATGGAAAACTGCCCACATAACGCCGATACACAAGAAAGGTAGTCGAACAACAGCGGGAAATTACAGGCCTGTTAGCCTCACGTCGGTGGTTGGGAAGACACTTGAGGCCATTATCCGGGATGCACTGGTGCAACACATGTCTGCTGCAAACCTGTTTACAGATGCACAACATGGTTTTGTCCCGGGGAGGTCCTGTACAACCCAATTACTGGTCGTTATGGAAGAATGGACGCAGTTGCTGGAAAGGGGGGAAGCAGTTGACACGGTGTACTTGGACTTCAGGAAGGCTTTTGATGCAGTACCCCACCAGCGTCTACTCAGCAAGTTGGAAGCTTATGGAGTGAGAGGGAAACTGCGGGACTGGGTGAAGGACTTTCTAGTCCAGAGAAAGCAGAGGGTAGTGGTGAATGGCAAGCAGTCCTCGTGGAGTACGGTGAAGAGTGGGATCCCGCAAGGGAGCGTCCTGGGTCCGGTACTTTTTGTGGTTTATATTAACGACATGCCGGAAGTGGTCAGCAGTACGGTTAGAATATTTGCCGACGACAGCAAGCTGTACCGTGGTATAAAGGGAAGGGAGGACCATGACACACTTCAGCGGGACTTAGAGGCTTTAAAGGTTGGTCTTCAACATGGCAGCTACCGTTCAATGTGGACAAGTGCAAAGTCCTCCACCTTGGAAGTGGCAATAATGGACTTAACTATACCCTGGGGGACCAGGATCTGCTAAAGACTGAGGAAGAGAAGGACTTGGGAGTGATAGTCGATCACCACCTCAAATTCTGTACCCACACAGCGACAGCAAAGAACAAGGGAAACCAAATGCTGGGTTTAATCAAGAGGTCGTTTGCCCACCTGGACGAACAAACCCTACCAATCCTGTTCAAAACGATGGTCAGACCACACTTAGAGTATGGAAATGTGATCTGGGGACCACACTCCAAGTCTGGAAAGCAGCAGCTGGAAAAGGTACAGAGAAGGGCCACAAGACTGATCCCCACACTCAGGGAACTCCCTTACAGTACCAGACTGCAGAGACTTAAACTCCCAACCTTGGAGTACAGGCGTCAGCGGGGGGACATGATCCAGGTTTTTAAGATTATGAAGGGCCTTGAGAGGGTCCCAGTCAGCTGTTTCTTCGAGCCAGCGGATCAAACAGCGACCAGAGGTCACAACCTCAAGTTGAAAGTTCCTCTAGCAAGATCCAGGGTTAGGGCGCAGGGGTTCAGTGTCAGAACAATCAAAAACTGGAATTCTCTGCCTCAAGAAGTAGTAGCAGCAGAAACTGTTAATCAGTTCAAAAGCAGACTTGACAGTCACTGGGAGAAGCGAAGGTACGCAACCGAGTAAGCAGAGATCAGGACATAACAGGCCCCGGCCTTCTTTCCTGGAAGACGTATCAAGGTATCAAGGTAATATAATTTGAATTTTGTAAGTTACATAGACTGTGCCCGTTCATTCCAACTGTAACTACAAGGCATAAGTAAAACACTGGCCCAACATTGGCTGTGAAGTAGCTTTATCTAATGTATCTATCTTTGGTCAAACACGATCAACGTGTCACAAGAGGCCGTGCCCCCAAACACACCCCCAAACCAAACCGGTTGTCAGCTCATGCGCAGGTTACGCAACTTGTTTCCCGGGTAAAATTCCCGGCTTTAACCAAGTATACAGGCAAAAACTCTAAAGACGTTCGTATTCTGTGCTTTAAATGTGTGTTATTTTCTACTATAGCGAAGTATACACGTCCCTCGGCGGCGAGGAAACTAGAAAACGTCGTCAAAATGTGGACAGAAAAGATCACTTACTCGAAGTGCTGCCATGTTTCTGGAAGTCGTGCCCACTTTTAAATAGGTAGGTAGAAATTTGATATTTATATCAGGTGCTCTAATTGTTCAGATACTTATTCAAATAGATTACAAAACATTTTGTAAAGTACTTGATACATGACAATTCTTTACAAATGCATCACTGACATTTTGTCTTTAGTTTTATACATTTAATGTGGTCATTGACATTGATTTGATCCTGCACCCCTATCTTATTATGGTACATGCTAATCTCGCAGAATCTCGGTTACTGCCAGAGGCAACAGCGCGAGACAGCGCGAGAGTTGGATTGAAAAATCCCCGGATGTTACGACCTCTTCGTGGTCTGCCATCTTGGAAAAAGGTATGAGGTTCCAAATCCACACATCAACATCCGCCAAATATCGTTGAAAATGTACATCATCAGTCAAAGTCATTCAGGAATATGAAAGCACAGTATCTCTGCTATCAATCGGGGCTAATATTTTGAACCAGAATGTAATAGTTTTTACACACGAACCGGAATTCTCCCGTTGAAAGAACAGGACTAGTACAGTGATGGCCCTGATCATATACATTTGTATATGGTAGAACTAGTACAAGTATTTGGATTAAAAGGTGTATACCAAGTCTTCAGTTGCCACATGACGCAGTGCATTTTGTCACCGTATTCTTGGTCGGGTGATACGATTTGCGGACTACTTTGATGACGTGAAATCCATTCGACTACAGTACAGTACTTGTCCCCCTCCCCATATTTTATTATGGTGTCCAGATACAAACTACCGATGTTCCTGTGTTCCATTCAAAAGCAGTGGAAGCCACTTTTGCTCTTGATGAATTAAGAGCCCGTCCCTCTTTAAGTAATGCTCTTGTCGTGCTTCGTAATTTATCAGGTTTGTAGCTATTTTTTACGGTAGACAGTTACACACCCATATCTTAAAATTTCTGAGTGCTGGCCTGTGCCCCCAAAACAGTCTTGACATCCAGGCTATGGCACCAACTGAACTAGCATGTGTAGGACATTGTATGAAAAGGATGCAGTCCTATAACACATGTTATTTTGCACACTCACATTTAGGCAAGATGAAGTTTAACAAGATGGTGTCCTCCTCCCGGAGGAAGAACCGCAAGCGTCACTTCAACGCGCCCTCCCACGTCCGTAGGAAGATCATGAGCTCGCCTCTGTCCAAGGAGCTCCGCGCCAAGTACAACGTCCGGGCCATGCCCATCCGCAAGGACGATGAGGTTCAGGTGAGATGTAGAAAATCAATGTAAAAGAGAAACTGTTTTGTGACACGGTTGAAAGTATAATTTTTTTAAAATAGAATGGTAAACATTTGTAGGGGTCTCCCATGAAATTCTTCAAGGGGAGAAATGCTTCCAAGCTGGTTGATGAAAAATCAGAGAATTTTCAGGATTATACTAAGAGAAATCCCCAAATTTGGACATTTTGGGGGATACATGTAGGATTTTGGGGAGAAGGGGAACACTCTTGCTTCATTGCTTGGGGAGAGCCCTGATTTGTGTGTCTTGTTCCAAGCCATGGTATACCTCTAAGGATGTCCACGACAAGCTACGATGATTGTAATAACAATGCTATGTTCCAAGCACATTGTGCAGACACTTCTAAGATGAGTAGCCTGTGGCCATCTTCTGATTTTCATCATCAGTATACCCTATATGCGAAGCACTGGCACATTATAGTACTAATTTTAAATAAAAATTTATGCTATAGCCTTTTCTCCATCAATGTTTTTTGTTACATTCCATAGAAGAGTGCCATGCAGCAGCAGCATATATGTTTATGTATGGATATTTTTACAATGCATTTATTGCTCAAGATGTTGACATTTGTAGCACTTAATCATTTTTTTGCCTTTTTTTTTTCTTTGATTTGCAGGTGACCAGAGGTCACTACAAGGGTAGCCAGGTTGGCAAGGTCGTGTCGGTCTACAGAAAGAAATTTGTCTGCTACATCGAGAGAATCCAGCGCGAGAAGGCCAACGGTGCAACGGTGTACGTCGGTATCCACCCTTCCAAGGTGAGTCCTTGAGATGACCTTCAGTCAAACCTGCCCATGTGGCCTACTCTTCAAGTTGGCCATCTGGCCATAACAATCACCTTGTCCTGGTCTCAGAATCGGAACGTTGTTTGCCCATAGCTGCAAGTATTAAGCGACCCGTCCACGGCCGCTACTGTTGGAAGAAGACCACTCGGTTCCCCCAGGGTGGGCTTTTTGGGCAGGTTTTTCAGACATTATCAACATGTCAATGTATCTACCTCCTATTTCAGTGATCTACCTCTTATAAATGTAGAGGTATTAACTTACGTGGAAAGTGCTTAGGTGAAACACATTGTTCAGTTAGGGAGGTAGCACTGTTTTAGCCCTTGTTGAAGAATTGTTGACGTTTTTCTTCCAAGATATGTCAGTTGTCAACAGGATGTCCAGAGCAGGCTATGATGATTGTAATGACAATGCTATGTTCCAAGGACATTGTGCAGACACTTCAAACAATGAGTAGCTTGTGGCCATCTTTAGTTCATATTAAAAATTATTACCATATCAGTCTCTACACAAGCCTCCTATAATCTAGGTCACTTCTTTTACTAGAAATGCCAGAACAATAATATTGTAATTGCCAGAACAATTGTAATTGGGAAATTCTTCAGCCCTTGTTGAGATGATTATGTTGGTGTACGTGTACATTATCGTATTTTGTATTTCAGTGTGAAAATGCAGCAGTTAACTTAGGGTATAGTACATCTACATACATGTTAACATGTTTATGGACCAGTGCAGCTTAGGTACGGGCAGACATCAGAAATACCCCCACACATACAGCTCCATTTTTACCTGCACTTTCATATGCATGTGATATTTCCAGCCCTGGAAGAGCCAGTCAGTGCTTATAGTGATAATTCATTCCACTGTAACCCGATTTCTTCCCTTCTTGTCGGCTTTCCAGATGGAGATCACCAAACTAAAGATGGACAAGGACCGTAAGCAGATCATCGACCGTAAGGCGGCCAGCAGGCAGCAGACGGAGAAGCAGAAGGGCAAGATTCAGGAGGAGGAAATCGAGTAGCTTCCCTCTGTCTGCCTGTTGTCTGTGAGATAATAAACTCAACAACCAGATCACTGTCATCTGTGTTTTTATTACTTCTGGGTGGCTTGTCTTTGGGTTTATGTGTATGATTGTCTAGACAGAGTAGGTTGACAGCACATGGGTTTGGAGATGATAAACTCAACAACCAGATAGCTGTCGTGTTTTATTACATGTGTTGTCTGTGGGTTTGTGTGTATGCTTGTCCATATAGAATAGGTTAACAGGCTAATAATAGCACATGGGTTGGGAGATGATAAACTCAACAACCAGACCAGTCGTCTGTGTGTTTCATTACTTCTGGATGGGTTGTCTGGGGGTTTGTTCTTATGCTTGTCCAGATAGAGTAGGTTCAAATGCTACTAACAGCACATGGGTTAGGAGATGATGAACTCAACAACCAGATCGCTGTCATGTGTGTTTTTATTACTTCAGGGTGTGTTGTCTGTGGGTTTGTGTCTATGCTTCTCTAGACAGTACGATAGGAGGTCTTTGGTACAACATTTACACAAATGGGATCTCAATGGATTGTTCCCTTATTGATCAAATAATATGATTAGAAATAAGTATATATAGTTTTACACATGCAATAGTCATTTTCCTCCTAATCCAAGTTAACAGCATGCTTTCTTCATCAGTGGATGGTTGAACCGTCTACCATGGCAATTTGTTACATGTCATTTGTTACATGTAATATGTATACTTTGATAATGTATAGGTATGTTAACGTGTACGTAATCCTTCAATTATGTGTGTAAACAGTGTACATTTTTGTACTTCGATGTCGAAATCAATTCGTTAATGACGTATGTACATAATATTTACACAGTCCAAACCCTTTATTTTCAAAAGATGTCCAAACATGCACAAGCTATCCAGCAAACTGAATTCACGTAGCCATTGCCTGTCCCACGTTGCTCCACCAGGACTTGAAGTACCTCACTACAGATTTGATGGGGTTGGACTTGGTCAGCGCCTCGGCGTCAGTCCTCGCCTCCACGACCGACTGCGTGACGTACTTGTGTGCCTCTTTATTTGCAAGTTTGGCGGTCAGCCAGTCCAGACCCTCATACAGACCCTGTCCCTCTCTGGCAGAGGCTGGCTGAAGGTCTGGGTAGGAAAAATGAGAGCATTGATGGCCCAGTATTGTTAATGGAATGCAAGTTATCAACCTCCATTCTTTAAGTATTCACATCTTAGACTGTAAGTAAACATTAGTTCTGATATAAAAAAAACTGGGAAAATGAGACATCCGTAATATTAATAACTGAGAAACAATGAACGTATCAAAAGACATCAAACTAAATCTGAAAATGCATCCTCCCCACAGGCGTCGCCAAAACTTTTGCTACTCACGCCATTGACGGCCTCTCAACAGTGTGTCCAGCTCAAGTTTCTCTCTTATGACGTCTGGAGGTAGTGCATTCGGCAGGTCCTTCAAGGGAAAACATTGTTTAAGTACGTCCGCTGACTATAGACCATGTACAGTGGCGATCTGTTCTTGTCCTTTCTAAAAACATACAAGAAAGAAATCGGAGATTTCAGACTCCCAGGAAGTATTTGGGGGTTTTCGTGACGACGACTGCCAAGTCCACAGACCCCCGGGAAGCGTTTTTGGGGTTTTCGTGAATGTACTTTAACCGTGTAGAGCGTTGTATGATGTCCATTGTAATCTAATCAGGCACTGCGTTTCCTGAATTCCTCCACATACTGCCCTCTTACTCACACCCGGCACGTGCTGCCTGCTGGGTCACATACAAGCACGACCTTCCTATCAATCAACTGTCAAAATCACCTCCCAACACCATGCAAAAGAAGCAAATTTTAGGACAAACGGAGACACAAACCCACGACTCTGCCACCCAAAAACAATACTGCCGTATCCGGAAGTGAAATGACGAATTTCTGTTGTATCTTTATATCTATCAACGATAATTAACATTACCGGTAAAATAAAAGAAACTTTTTACCTGTTTGTTGGCAAGAATCAGAAAGAGGGAGTCTCGCAGTTCATCCTCATGTAGGTACCTTCCTATCTCCTCCCGCATTTCCGGTAGCCTCTCTCTGTCGCTGCTGTCCAACACGAAGATGATGGCGTCCGTGTTCGGGTAATAGTGGCGCCAGAGAGGCCTCTGTAAGAAGACAAAACAACAGCATTCTATTTGTAAACATCTACTCCAAAACGGACTGCGTATACATGTAGTTTTTCCCGTGAAAAATGCTATTGGTTTTACCAAGGAGCTTTCATCACACGTTCTTGGTTAAAATGAGAGACGTAAAAATCCATTATACATTGTCGATATCGATGTGCCATATATTCCATCCAAAACAGTTTTTGAAGGAAACAGGATCATGAATGTGAAAGTCCGTACTTACGGCTTTGTCACGCCCACCGACGTCCCAAGATGTGAACTTGACGTTCTTGTATTCAATCGTCTCCACGTTAAACCCTGTGAAAAAACATCTCGACGTCACGTACGTGTACTTGTAGGTTGCTACGATGTTGTGAAAATATAATTGTACCTTGAGTTCAACGGCAAATGAATGAAAGATATCCCATGCGCCATGCAAGTTCTGTATCGGCATCGGTATAGCTGATAACTAGCGGGCATGCGGCAAACTGGTCCTTCTATGGCCGGCTAACTCCCCTGTCCAATTATATCCCCTTTTAGGACGATTTCTCCTATTTATTCAACCCTACCTATAGTCGGAATGGTGGTGACAACCTCCCCAAGCTTCAGTCTATACAGGGTTGTGGTCTTTCCGGCCGCGTCCAAACCTACAGGTTGAAGCAAATTGAAGATTGTACGTCTAGGCTATCTAGCTACATGACACAACATATACAGGTGATAACATACCCAGTGATGTGCTGTGTGCGCATGCCGTGCAGTCTCTAACTTCCCCCAGTCCTGATTTCATGAGTCTGTATAAGATTGTGGTTTTGCCGGCACAGTCTAGTCCTGAAGAGCATTTAAAAGACAGATATGTGTATGTGTGAAAGCCATGAGCAAGGAAGACAGTAATCAATTCACTAGTCATATTGCTGAAAGCGTATACGTAGGGGTGAACAGAACTGTTCGTAAGGCTTTAATTCTATCCAAATACACGTACGACGGTTTGGCAGGCGTTTTGCGTATTCATATGATATGTGTAACCAAATGTGTGAACTTACGATATACTATGTATAAACTCAGTGAGTGTCTACACTAAATCTAGTAACTGTTGTACACCGCCTCACTGTGAGTGGTTTGTGCTGAAAAATGTTAACATATTAACACTCACCTAACATGAGAATCCTGACTTCTTGTTGTCCATACAATTTTGCGATGAGCTTTCCCATATACAGCCCCATTGTTCCTGTCTATTAAAATATGGTAAGTGACTCGAACTTTGACAATATGCTAAAGTTCACACGGTGCAGTAGTCGTCTTTTAGATACATACAGCAGTTTCTGTGATAGCAGTAATGCAGTTGTGCTCTGGGTCCTAGCGTCCTGACAACTGGCAGTCGTGCCTTATATCGCACGCTTTGTATTCTTATAGAGATTACGTCAACCTATGTATTGTCATTGCTTCCACGTGGAGGTTTACATCCTGGCCCATTCCAACTGTACAAGAATGACGTCATCTGCGTGTGACTTGAAGCGAGGCCTCTAGCGGTCTTGATAAGAAACGCACTGTGTATAGTATGGCCCGTGCGGAGGTTATTTTGCTTCGGGATATGCAGGAGGAATTGGTCCGCGCTAAGACTACATGTACTTTGCAAGCAGAGGTTTGGGTTAACCCCATAAAAAAGCGTGTGGGGGTCAGGACAAAAAAAACCCGGCAATATATATAAAAAGGTAACGATCATTCCCCCACAACCTCTGCTTGGAGAGAAGAATCATCTGTCGATTTGGCATCTGCCAATCATTCTGCTCTTTCCCGCCGCTTCCGGAATTCTTGGTAGAGAAAATAGACCTTGGACTTGGCAAAATGTGTGCGGTTGGCTAAAGAAAATAAAGAGACATCATTCTCGACCGGTCGGTCGAAGATAGCCTCTACTAGCAGGGTTCCCTGAAGTCTCTACTAGCATACTCTCCAAGCAGAGGTTTGGGTTTTGGGGGTATTTTTAGCGTGACCAACTCCCCTAGCATGTTATCTGTCTACCAGTATTCAGTTGCCAATTTATGCCAATTTCTAGTATTTTCAGCTGCTTCTGAAGCCCAAGAGAGGCTACGTCCGACCGACCGGTCAAAATGTTGGCTAGGTCGGATAATCTGCTGACTGGCCGATCAGTCTTGAGCATTGCTACATCGCGAGAGGCTGCGTCTGGCATTTGCTGGAAGGAGTGTCCATTGTATCATCACTACGCCGCACAATCGGTGGATCCAGCAAAAATGGACTTCATCTTGGAGTTTCTGCCGGTCCCGCTGACATGGATCCTACTGCCTGTACTGGCGGTACTTTTCTATGTGTAAGTGTCTCAAACATTTGTCAGTTCTAGCATGGAGGTAGAAAAAGAGACTTTGAGTTTGAGCTCCCTCCTTCTCTTTTTCTACCTCCATGGTTCTAGCAAGGAGGTTAAACTCCTTGGTCCCTTTTTTTAACCTCCTTGGTTCTAGGTTCAGGTATGAGATTATGAGTATTTTCGTGCACTTTCATTTTTGACAGAAGTAATGATTCAGTAAAGACCATCAGTGAAAAGTAGTGAAGTCCGGCAGTTCAAAGGCTTGCAGTTATATAGTAATAGGTCATAATTTTTTCTTCCGCAACATGAAGCCTTTTCATTCCAATGTTTAGCCTGTTTTATAACAGACAACATCATTGCCAGCCTCTGTCCTCTGTCACTCTTCTCCATGCCCATGGGCGACCTCTAGAGCGTCTGTGACGTCACTCTCTGTGTGCTTCCGTGACCCAACATTATAAGGTCAACGTCCTGTGGGGCGTCATGACGTCAGATTCCTGTTTACCCGAGCCTAGACGTCCCAATGTTTTTCAGCAGGCTTGAATGGCATCGCTAACCTTTTCGTGCGCCGTACTTTGGTCAAATTGTTTGCGGACTGCCCCTCCCCTGGCTCAGTCAGCTCAGCGAGTCTGCGAGTAACGCTATGGTTCTGGCATAAATTATTTCTGGGGTCACGACGATAATCAGCAGTGCATTGAGCAGAAATGGCCTCAATAATAAACTTGGAGTTTCTGCCGGTCCCGCTGACATGGATCCTACTGCCTGTACTGGCGGTACTTTTCTATCTGTAAGTGTCTCAAATCTTTGGCAGTCATGTTGACAACTAACCGTGGTGATACTTTGTACAATGTATCTTGTATTGGTAAATACCATAATATCATAGTCATACAAAAGGCGTACCGAGTCGCCACGGCTAGTTGACAGCCATTCTGCTTTCCAGTCATTTAGAGTTTTGTGCATATTGATTGTTTTTGCTCGGTTTCTTCTTCTCCAAACAAATGAGGTCAATGACCTGGACCAGAAGTCTGTTACCATGGTAACTGGTTCTGTACCACAGAGTACACCCTGTGGTGTTGCGTTACGTTATGTAGCAGGACAGAGATGACGGGGCTGGTCATCATATAGTATTATATATGAATGCGTTTGAGTAAGAATGATGACTATTATTAAGAATAGCTTGTTAGGTTACCATGTGAAGTTAACATTATTTTGGGGTTTCTTCCTTCATCCCAAAGGTATGCAGTCCATCCTCTGTTTGTGTTCAAGAGGATGGGAGTACCTGGAATTGGGTTGCCACCTCTACCCATCATCGGGACCGCATACCTGACCCTTCTTGGGGTAAGCTCTATTAAATGTGTTTCAGCCTCTGTGTGTGTGTGTGTGTGTGTGTGTGATGTGTATGTATGTTTTATTTCTTTTAATGTGCATGTGTGTGTGTGTGTGTGTGTGTGTGTGTGTGTGTGTGTGCATGTATGTGTATGTTTAATGTGTGTGTGTATTTATGTTTGCATGTGTGTGTATGTTTATGTGTGCATGTGTGTGTATGCTTAATGTGTGTGTGTATTTATGTTTGCATGTGTGTGTGTATTTATGTTTGCATGTGTGTGTGCGTGTGTGCGTGTGCATGTGTGCGTGTGCGTGTGTGTGCGTGCTCATGCATGTGTGTGTGTGTCTATAATATAAGTTGACATTATACTGTATGTATGTTCAAAATCAATTGGATTTCTGATTTTCTGCCCTTTTCTGTCGTAGGGGGTTTACAACACTCAATACTCTGCTTCTGATATGGCTCCAGCATTTGGGTGAGTAAATACATTAGACAGCACATGTCATTGCATGACATTTCAAAGTCGTTTTTATTTGGTTGCTGTTTTGGTAGTCTCTTACAAATGTCACAGGCATGTAAACGAAAGCCCGAAATACTCTAAGGAAGTCTGAAGTCGATCTTGATGTTAATGTTTTATCAATTTATGGATACAGAGTCTTCAATGGGATGATGCCACTTCTCATTCTGAGTGATGCAGAGATGTTAAAGGAGGTCTTCGTGAAACAGTTCCACAAGTTTGTCAATCGTCAAGTGAGTGTTACACTTTTGTCAGCATCTTCATCCCACTTCAGGTCGGGTAGCCTGGGTGCCACCCTTCATAGTTTCTGCTAAATCCTATGTCGCTGGCCACCAACATTCAGGTAGCTGGCGGAAACTACGGAGGATGGCACCCAGGCTAGCTGATGGGAGGGGGGGGGTAAGTGTTAAGGAACCATCATATTGAATTTGTATGATCAGTGTCTCTTTATACCACTTACCATAATATATGAATGAATATACACATGTATTGAAATACAACTTTTTGCATGACAATTGTAGAAGGTGTCGTCTGTCAGTACTTTCTATACTTAATTGTATACAAGGTACAAAGTTAAGGATGGAAATTACTGGAACAGGAGTAGTGTGTAGTATGGGATGAGAATAGGTTTTTCATTCATTGGAGAAACATGATGAGACTTATACTTCAATCACTGCAGCCAGATACACAAGACATCAATGTGAAGCCCCAAAGCCTGCAGCTGTTTAATCTGAGGGAGGAGGCCTGGAGGAACGTGCGGACCTCACTTACCCCAGCCTTCAGCAGCAGCAAGCTCAAGCAGGTACGTGTCGACTCGGACCTTTGGTATTAGCAGTGACACATCTGTGCTTAATCAACAAGCAGAATTCTTTTGGGCAAAGACCACCTGTATCCATAGGCCTCCTGTATCCTCCATTATTTTATAAGGAGGCCAATGTATACTTGCCCTTGCCCCACAGAATCTGCTTGGAGATTAACAGGTGCTGTGCAATGAGTCAGAGCTACCCTGAGGAAGGTGACAGACGGTCACCAAAATGCTGGCTGAATAAAAGACTTGGTTGTGTTAAACAAGTCTACTTTTTCAGTGCCAACCTGATAACACAATTCACAGAGGTTCCCAGAAGTCTTCTAATGTGATTGATCCAGTAGTTGATTAGCTTGGTGTCCAGTCTATCGCAGTTGGTACAGGTTTTCTTTAGGACTGCAAGAGCTCTTCCCTGCCCAACTTGGCTACATGTCGGTTCCTGGTTACGTTAAATTGCATGACGGGAGCTTGATTAGACCGGTCACTATCGGGCTAATTAACTGCTGGCGTACAAAACTCTATTAGCAAATCTATACAGGTGTCCCACCAGGCAGCGTGTTGAGCTGGATGGGGAAAACTATTAGAGCCCTGAAGATAGCCTCAACCACAATAGACTGAGGCTAGCAGTTAACGTTGATTCTGTGTTTCCAGATCACAGCTGGAGTGAACATATGTGCGGACCAACTGTTGGAGAACATCAGCAGCTTTGTAGCCACCAAGGAGTCTTTTGATGTCAGGGAGTAAGGAAGAACAAAAAATCCCTTTCTTAAATGTATAATAGCATTAATTTTTTTTTGTCTATTGGTTTATTATGAAAACTCCTGTACACGACAGGGCCAAAGGGCGCTGAATTATCAGGGCTAAGAATTGCCCTCGGCCGAGAGCTTGTGTAAACACACGCTAGGCTACCAAACTGCTTGTGTCACAGCTTTGCAGTGGAGGCCACTCTGCCTCAAGAGGGCTACAACTTTTGTCTCATATGTATCAGCATGCCAATGGGATAGGATTAATTAAACCTACTACCTTAAAAGAATGACCAAAAAATTGACTTAGAAAACCCAGTTTTTCCATTGGATGTTTAAGTTTAATTTTTTTATAATTGACGATCCTGACTTGCAGACTGACAGGTGCGTTCAGCATGGACACCACGGCCAGGACCATCTTCGGGCTTGAGGTGCACTCGCAGCAGGATCCACAACATCCGTTCATCACCCACGCAAGGAGAGCGCTCGACTTCAACTTTCGAAGTCCACTCATGTGGCTTTATAGTGAGTAAAACTTTAACACTTGACTTGACTTATGTTGGGTGCCACATCCTCTTCTGCCACCCAAACCACCATGGCAGCCCAGAAGTCCAGTGTCCTGCATTGTCTTCCACATGCCATCAGCCTGAAAACCAGTACTAGTATCTTTTTTACTCTTTTTTTTTACAGTACATCTTGTGTTTGTGTGAGGGAACTGTCTCACAGGCCTCCTTCAACACACATCATTTAAATGTCACATTCCTGACCACCTGCTGTAATGTCATGTCTCTACAGTCACCATTCCTGGCATCATGAAGCCCTTTTTCGAGATGTTCAACTATCACCCCCTGAACAAAAGAGATGTAAGCGACTTCTTTGACGGCGTCATGGACCAGCTTCTGGAACTGAGGAAAACTGATGGAGGAAAAGTAGGGCTTTAGAATATTATTGTCTTTCTTTCTACATTGACTTTAAAGGCATCAAATGCAGTTTCAGGGCAGCAAAAATATTCTGGATAAGGAAATTGGTCTGGTATTGATATTTACTGGCATTTCTCACACATTATTGTCATCATTTCCTACCAGTAGCACATCCCAAAAACAACTTCCAAGAAGTCTGACACCTTTGATTTCTTTTGTTTGTTTTGAAAGGGACGTGCAGACCTACTGCAAGTTATGATAGATGCACACAAGGAGAGCGACGATACTGGTGCAGAAGCACCTAAAGTGGTCGGAAAAAAGCAACGTATGTACTACTAATCTGTTAATAGTTTTATTAGTTACAACTTTTTTTTCTGCACCTGTCGCTACTGCGAGCATATAGTTCTGTGAGCACCTCTATTTATCTCAGACTGTGAACTTTTGCTACCACAAACAATTGAATTACAGTACTAAAAGTAACATCCGTGTCCATAATATCACCAGGGTCCATAATATCACCACCTTGAGAAAAAGTGTGCTTAAAGATATTTTTACTGCAACATACTTTTGGTATGCACTCCTTCACACATCAAATGTACATACCTAAGGTATGTTGCAGTAAAAATATCTTAAAGCACACTATTTCTCAAGGTGGCGATATTATGGACCCTGGTGATATTATGGACACAGATGTTATATCGCGGCTGAAAACATTTCCTACGATTTCAGCTCTGACCAGGGACGATGTTGTCGCAAACGGAATCGGCTTCTTTTCCGGGGGTTTTGACACTGTCTCAATCACGATGTCCTTTGCTCTATACCACCTTGCCCTCGACCCGGAGATCCAGGACAGAGCGAGGGAGGAGATCATCGAGGCCGTTGGGAACAAAGTAGGTCCTTATCCTGTCATTTATCCTGAGGAAGCTTTAAAGGCTTTTCTGCAGCCTTCTTCATGATGAATGACCCACTTACTTCAGTATGTGTACATACTTTTAGTCACAGTGCAGATGAATGCAATGTAAATGCGGTCAGCTATCGAACTTTTGCGCCACATACATGTAGATTATGTTAATGCTGCTACGCAGTGGTTTGCGTGCCCATGTGGGACCTGTCTGTCATATTGATTGTTGTTGTGAGAGCTCTTGGGTCTCTCTCTCTCTCTCTCTCTCTCTCTCTATGTCTGATGTCTACCTGCACCTGTCCTGCACAGGTCTATATACTGGATTTATGTATGACTGTACATGTATAGATACAAATGTACATGTTATGTGTGTGTTTGTGTGTGTGTGTGTGTGTGTGTGTGTGTGTAGGTGTATAAGGATTTTTATTTGTGCATTAGATGTTGTGCATTGAATGTTTTCTTTAACAATTCATGGGTGGTGCACGTAAAATTTGTCTTCTGCAGGCATAACATTTTCATTGTGTAGGTTTATAATGCAGAATAAAGGATTTTAAGACCTGCTCTATGTTCTACAGGCTGAAGTGGACTACGATGCTGTGCAGAAGATGCCTTACCTGGAGATGTGTGTCATGGAGACCCTTCGCCTCTACCCTATCGTATCATTGTAAGTTTTATCTAGTTAACATGTACTTTAGACAAGCACGTCAGCAGAACGTACTCTGTGCCTGTGCAAAACCTGTAATGTATTCCGAGCATTTGCATATTTAAGGATGATATCCTATCTATAGTTTTTATAGTTGTGTCAGAAAAGTTATCATCTGCAATGAAACAATGAAAGTTACAGACAACATACATGAGTATCAATCAGTACACTTACAGGAGTGGAAGCCTTTTTAATGCATGTTTGCTTAATATTTTAATATTTGATACGTAAAAAGTGCAGGGCTTGTACAAATCGATTTTAGATTGTATGCCTTGGGTATCATTATTTGCAAACAATCTACAAGGAATGTTGACACAAAACATTTAGTAGAATGATCAGGAAAGATCCCTGAGTATACAGTTTGTTGCTTGTTATACTCAGGCACCAGGGTGCATACTTTTTTAAGGAATATTTTGCACCTTATACGTTTGTAAAATGTGTTCTTTCAGCATCATGAGGGTTGCTAACGAAGATACTGAGCTGAAGTCACTTACTGTCCCGAAGGGTATGGTTGTGGGTGTCCCCGCCCTCGCCATTCACTACGACCCTGCACGCTGGGACCAACCCAGGAAGTTCATCCCAGAAAGGTGTTTATACAATATTTCATCGTCCAATGTTTCTATTTATTTATTTATTCATTATATAAATAATTGATCATTATTCAGTCTTTATACTCCATGGGATCCCACAAAAATACCAATAAGAAATAATTAGAAAAATCAAAGTACAGGTACTGGTGGGTACAGGTGGGTAAATTATAGATAAACTATCATTACCATGCTTGTTGGATAAGAAGACCACTTGTTTAAGAAGACCCAGACTTCAGAAGACCATGTTTCTTTGGTCTCCTGGTTGGTCATCTTAGACCAAGTTTAGACTGTATCTTTTGTTTTACCTCTGAGTCAGTGAATCTCAAAAATATTATCTACTTTGTCACCCTTGGCAGTGAGGCATGATGTTGGGGATTTTTTTGCTGTACAATATACATTTCATGGTCAACAAGGCATTGAATGAATTACTCTTAAATGTTGTGACTTTCAACTGAAAGGTTCACGAAGGAAGAGAGGGGGAAGCGGAGCCAGTTTGACTGGCTGCCTTTTGGGGCGGGGCCGAGAAACTGCATCGGGATGAGACTGGCCCTGCTGGAGCTGAAGGTTGGCCTGGCCAGGGTTCTCATGAAGTATCGCCTCCTGACTGGACCCGACACTGTTGTAAGTCACAGCCACAGTACTTAAGTGACCCTGTAAGACAGGCTAATATTGGGCTGTTAAGCCATTTTTCTTTGGCCCTTCGCCTGCCTATCTAAATTACTGCTACATGTATGCGTACGGGGGAGTTGAGCCCGAGGGGAGTTAGTGAGGGGAGTTGGCTGCCAAAGGAAAGCGGCTAATGGCCCAATACTAGTCTGGGGGAAAATTTAGGATACCCAAATTGAGCAATAAAAAAATACATCTTTTAGGCATTACAATGGTTTTCGATGTCATTACACACAGACTATGGTTTAACAAAGGATATTAAACTTTTGTTCTTGTTAAGTCTAAGAGTTCTCTTGTTTCAGCTCAATTTTTACACATTGTTGGATATCTTATGTCAGTCTGATAATTTGCCTGCATCTGTTCTGCACACTCAGGTCCCTCTGAAGCTCAACAAGTGGAAGTCCTTCCCCACCCCTACCGAGCCCATTCGCCTGAGGGTGGAGATGGCAAACTGATTCTTCACTTAATGAATCATTTTAGCCCACTGCACGGACTTTCAACCTCTCCCAAGACTGTGGGCAGTGAGCAAGGCTATCTGACATTTGTGGTTTGGATTTTATTTGATTGGCAAGTGTTCTGTTTTGGTGTGTAAAAGGACTTTTTGAACTCATCAAATAGAAAACATGTTTCCAATGTCAAAGAAGTGCTTTTTAGAATTGTAGCACAAGTATATAATGTAGAATTACATAATGATTTGTGATTTAATGATGTTAATCTTCATGATAAATACACAGATGAATGATGAACATTACTAAAAAGAGATCAATTAGTGGCAATATACTAGTATTATATGCTATGACATTTATATTATATGATGTTTGTCTGAAACTAATGTCTATGTCTTACAAAAATGTTACTAATCATTCATAACTCTGAAAGTGTGTGCTGAAAATCTACTGAGTCTCCTACGAGAACAGAGGGAATAAGAATAGTCTAAGAATACTGTCAACAAAATCTTCTATATATTAGTATATAATTTCTGAATTATGACGTGTGATTGATACAGGAAACATTATCTTTCATTTGCAACATATAGAATTTCAGAATTACTACATGTAGTTTCAAATCTTGGATCCTTGTGCAGTTGGTTGTTGGAATGACGAAATGTTGATTCTCCATGGGTCTCTAATATCGAGTAATTGATGAAAATACAGTATTACCTGTTGGTAATGAATTGAACATTATTATGAAGTTAAGATATTTCTAATAGTTGTTGAACAGTTATTGCTTTGTGTGCTTTGTTTTGGATTTAGAAGCTTGAAATAAGTTTCAAAATATGAAATCTTACTAATTACAAAATGTATAATGAGTAAACTTGTAATACATGCTTTCCAAGAACAGAGAATATAATATGAATAGAATGTAATATATAATTAATAGAATTAATTATAATTAATAGAATATAAACCAATAAACATTTAACTGGCATTCTATTCAGTCTATTTTGCCAATTCATTTTTTTGCAATTTCCACAATTTTTCCCAGCAACTTGGGGAGCCTGGTAGAGGCAATAGATGGTATGGAACTACAACATTCGTCGTTATACATTAACTGCTATATAATAATTGGTTTATTGCAAATGAACAACTTGCAGCCCACAGGGCTGACTTGTGTGTTCTTACATATACATAGATACATGGTGAAATTGTATGTAATTGTACATTGTATGTAATTGTTATTGTTGAGAAGTTCAGGAAGACTAGTGGTGTGCTCAAGGGCGCCATTCTAATAAAGTTTCAAAGCGTCTTTTCAAACGATGACGCCCCTGCAGTCGTCCCCGTGGCACTCTGGGAACGGGAACGTGTCCGGGATGACGTGCACCTCGGTGGTGAACTCCAGAACAGTTCCGTGTGGGGCTGGGAAGGTCGCCTGGGGAAACAGATGTTTGGTATACGTTACATACAGAAGTTGTGTAAGACAGCTAAGAGCGATAAATATAATATCTATATATATACTTAGACAGTCAGATAGATGATAGGCATGTAGGTAGATCAATAGAGATATGTTTATGTGTGTGTGTGTGTGTGTGTATAGATAGATAGATAGGTAGATAGATAGGTAGATAGATAGATAGATAGATAGATAGATAGATAGATAGACAGACAGAGGTTTGTCTATCAAGCTCATGACGACCGAATGTTCTTCACAAACCTGGATGAAGAAGGCGAGCCAGCCGACATCTGGGAAATCGAACTCCGCAACGTACGTTCCGTTTCCCTAAAAACACAAGGTGTACATGTACGTAAAAGTGTCAGGTATGAAATACATGCGGAAACTAGAAGGGTAACATTTGCAAAGGAAGTGCACGATAGTTACCTTCATATGGTGCATGCTAGCAAACTATCGCTCTGTGGCCTATTCATACATTTGGTGACCAGCCCATCCAACTCTGCCCAGCCACTTGCTACATAATGTATCCCAACACCACAGGGTGTTTGCTACAGCACCAGTTACCACAGTGACAGACGTCTGGTCCAGGTCATTGACCTCGTTTGTTTGGAGAAGAGGAAGCAAACTGACCTAAACACAGCGGATCATGCAATATGTGATAAATAAATGTGTAATATGGGTGAATCACGGTGGTCAAATCTGGGCTGCAAAGTTCCCACATTTCATAGAATCCGAACTGTGTTCGATCGTGTTCGATCTGGGCAATTCGAATCGAACCCGCGTTCCATTTCGGGGTCACCTGCGGTCATTTACAATAAAGCGACAAAACAAGCCCTTCTGCCTGAGTGCCTTGCAACAGATAAAAAACAACACTTTTCTATAGATACAAACAGTTTCCTGGACAGTACATGTCCGCAATAATTTTTGGTGGGTATGTAACATGTAGCGAAGCTGCTGTCATATCCTTGGGTGACCTTGAATACTGTAATGATTCTTTACGCCAGTGTGAATAACACAATGCACAATTTCTGGCTATATGATATGTCTGAAAAACTCGTTCAAACCTGGAAACATGGAGAGTCAAACATACCCCATTTACGGCTCAAAATGACTGTAACGGTTGTCCCGAAAATCGTGTTTTAGGGATTTTTGAAAAATGGCTTCAATTTTGAATTATGGGTAATTTAGTGAGAAAAATGTCAAAAAATGCCATTTTTTCACCAATATGTCGATAAAAACTAGACTTAAAATTGGAAATTAAAAAATCCCTAAAACAGGATTTTTGATCTTATTCCTAGTCTGCGAAAAATATAAAAATCGGGGATCTGGGGTAATATACGTAGCCAGGTTTGAACGATGTTTGCCTAAAAACGTGACATGACTTGTGCTGGGAAACCCGAAAATAATCGTCTTTCTGAGCGAAATTTTAAAAAATCAGTGACTTAGCATAAAAAGCGAACATTTAAAGGATGTTAAGACGATAATTTCATTTTAATTGGACGAAATTTACCCCTAAATATTATTTGTTTAGTTTCAAATATTTTACGGGTAGTCCAAAACAGGCCAAAATAGCGTCTTGTAACCCGATACCTTTTCGAACGCGCATAGCAATGGGAAAGAATACCGTAGTGACAGACCACCGTGAATATCGTAATTATAATGTTTTACCATGTCTTCTACATCCTCGGGTAGCCAGACGACAGGGTGTGGCTGGGGATCCTTTTCTCCTGGTGGTTGATTTAGCAAGCGGAAGTCACGTCTGTAAAAACAATTAATTTTTTTGTATCTCTGGGATCAAGAACTATCAACATATAATTATCATTGACCTCAAGACTTTTCAGAGATTCCGGGATGTTTTATGTTTTCGCAACTCGAAAGTGTTTTGGAAACTGTGGAGGAGACTGTTAGATGTGTATTGATCGGGTACTATAATCTACAAGCAGATTTCTTCGGGGGAACCGAGTCAGAGTACAATTTTCTGAAGAAGCGCGTCGCGGCGATGATGGGCCACCTCCAGCTGACTTCTTTTGTATCTACGTACAGTAATCTCCGGCGTATAAAGCAACTTCCACTAACCAAAGACATTGCACTAACCTTACACCATCCAGTGTTCGTGCGTGGAAAGACCGGATGATCACAGGCTCCGCGTTAGTCTGTAGTGTTATCTTCCCACTTCTCGGACCCTAAAAAAACCAATTCAATCGACACAAAGAGTTTTCAAAGTAGATCTATAATGCCATTCGGTTAATTTTACCGTTGCTATTATTGATACTCAAATCTCAATAATGACGTTACAGCGTCAATAGCGTCATTTGCATACTAGTATCCTGCATTAGAAGCAAACACTCACATACAATCTAAGTCAAGTACAAGTGATATTAAGAAAAAGGGAAAGTTAATCCACTCACCGTTTCTCTCGTCCACGTCAGCTTTGGTCGCGGCGAGTCCTATCATATTATAAACGGACAAAACTGTTCGATATTTTTCAAAGCACATCCGTTTAAAAATACATATGGAAGTAAAACAATGCTCTCCGTGATCCACACAAACAGAGGTTTAGTACTTCCCGAATAACGCTTGATATTAGATATCTAAATATCTTAAAAGACGAACCCAAAACAATGACCTTACATGAAACGGTGCAATATTTACCTCCAGAATGCTGAAGAAGAAGGCCCGAAGTCCAAATAAGATGCTGATTTCGTGCCCACCGCAAGAGTGCTCAGCGTTTGGTATCCATCTGCGTATATTTGACATACTTCACTGTAACACCAGTACAGTCAGATATTGTAAAGCATACATTAGCTGCTGAATTATGCAAAAATACTTTCATAAATTATCAATCACAAACATAATGTATGCAACAACGAAATTTGGTCTAATATGTCGCCATAGTACTTTTTTTTTTCAAATCTATGATTAATACAATAAATCCGATATTCTTACCGACGATATTTTTCTCCTTCCAACTGATCCCAGTAAAAGTAGGAATTGTCCGGCAGGAAGAACTCGTCCCCTCCCGTTCCGGTAAGGTACTTTGGCATCGTCAGACGATCCTTATACGCTGGACATATCATCTTAAGGTCAGAGCACTACGAACTGCATCTATTATTACTATTATTATTAAAATTATTATCATTTTACTGCTGAGCAGGGCGATATGCACTGGAGTGGTAACACCGTATACACCTCTAGGTGTCCACTGGCCAAGCAAGCCAATCAAATGTCTTGGGGTCCATTTCTCCTATGACAGAAAGAAATGCGAAGAACTGGACTTTGATGAAAAGTTGAAGAAAATGAGAAACTTGTTAAATATTTGGTCAGGAAGAGATTTAACTTTAATAGGAAAAATCCTCGTATTTAAGTCACTAGCTGTATCCAAACTAATATATAATTGTTCAGTACTCAAAGCCCCAGAAGACTTTGATAAGAAAGTCAATTCAATAGGACTGAAGTTTATATGGAATAACAAATCACCAAAGGTCAAGTTGTCAACCCTAATGGGAAACAGGGAACAAGGTGGCTTAAATATGATGAATTTTACTTGCATGTTAAAGGCACTGAACGCCAGCTGGATAAAGAGAATATACACAACAAATGTATTAGAATATCACTTCCACTGCTTTGGGGGAACTTTTTTATTTAAGTGCAATTTCTCAGTTAAAGCATTGAATGTTAAGAACATGCCTTCTTTTTATGTAAGCATGTTAGAAGCATGGGAGGAGTTAAATTCACACCGCCCACAAACTAAGGAGGAAATAAGACATGAATTTCTTTGGAACAATCAATACATAGTACAAAACTGTAAATCGATTTTCTGGAAAAAGTTGTTTGAAGAGGGAATAAAAACAATTCAGGACATAGCCGATGAACATGGTAACATTTTAACTCCTGAAGATTTAAGAAAAAAATATTCAATTTCCTTGAATGCATCAGAGCTCCTAAGATATTATGGGCTGCGTGAATCCATCCCCACGAGTTGGAAAACGACCTTGAAAGAGCCTGACAGTATGTCTGTATGTAATATTAACGAACAAACACAGGAAATAGACATACAGAAAGTAACAAACAAAATCTTGTATAAGAAATATGTAGCAAGACTGTATGTCCCTCCAACAAATGTACATAATTTAGAAGAGATCTTTCAAGGGGATGTAATTCCTCGACTTTTCTTCGCCCCAAGTCGACTAGTTGAGACGAAACTGCAAAACTTTATGTTTAAGATATTACATAACTTCTTGCCAACAAAAATGTGGTTGTATAAAAGGAAAATAGGCGAATCAGGATTATGCCAACATTGTAATACAGAACAAACTATAATGCACCTGCTTTATCAATGCAAGTACGCACAACGAATTTGGGTTGAATTCTTTAAGTGGTGGAAAATTGTGGTAGGAAAAGACGTTAAGTTAGACCCACACGAAATAGTGTATGGTAGTGTCGATATGTCGAACAAAATGTACTTCTGTGTTACTGATATTAAGTTTTGTTTATATAAGATGTACATTAAGGATTTACTTCATTTTACTAGCTTCGAAGAGTGTAAGAGTAGATTTAAAACAATTCACTTCTGATTTTATGATGACTGTAAATACGGGGGGTAACTGATGGTGTGGGCGTCTCAGGTTGTTTTTTAATATGCTAACATTGATCATGTATGTATAGTATTTGTATTTTTATACTGTAAACCTTTGTATGTGTCATACTGTATGTAATGTTTTCTGTATTTTTGTCAATAAAGTGTTTAAAAAAAATTAAAAAAAAAAAAGTATACAAGTAAGAACTTCGTAAACAGTATGTCAGTTAGTCTCTGAACATTTGGCGGAAGCCCACAGGGCAAAACCGGCCATGACAGGCTGAATAAAAGTTCTAAACAGTAACTATGCGGCTCCAGATGCCTTACAGAGAGACGACTGTGGCGTACTAGATGTAGGTTAGCTTGAGGAATTAATCCACTCTACCATATGCTTAACATTTGTCATTTTCTTGCTTCAGGGCGGGGAAGTATTGTTTGGGGTGGCTGAGCTGTGTGTTTGTGTTGTTTGTGTGGTTGAGTCGAATTATAGCTCGTGGGTGGGGGATCTGGAAGGTTGACAGGCAGAAAGACAGGGGGCCAAAAGGTCAGACACAGGAAATAGTGTGAACTTGAGAGTCGGTTGACAGCACATGGGTGGGGCAGATTGACAAAATGCATATGACAGCAGGTCAATGGCCTTACCGAGTGGGTCGGCGATGGCCGCCATTGTTTCCAGACTCGGGTCATCACATCGTCCTGTGATGTTGACGTCGTAATACGGTCCGAAAGCAAACGGCCAGCCCCCTAGCGACCGATAATAGTGATGCAGGTTCTGTACGTGATAGAATGAGGCTCAGTGCACTATACATACTTCGATTCGATATCTAGACCTATCTTAGAGCGGAAGTAGCTGCCATCAAGTACAGTAGGGGCATCATCACTAGCTTTAGACAACGTATTTACAAAAGTTAGGTGTAACAGGTCGTTGCATGCAACATAGCCATCTACCGCCGCGCCGCGCGCCTGCAAAGCTTGCCTTGCATGCCACATACCTTGCGCAGGTTTAGTAGGTCGAACACGATTGGCGCTAGAGCGAACACCCTCTTGTCTACTGCACCCGTTAACCACGTGGTCCATCCGCGCTGTGAGGAGGTATCATTGGTCATCAGCATTGTTCAATACACCAATGACATTGCAGCTCTCATAAATTGTAGTCCAATTCACCGACAACATTGCAGCACTCATAAATTTTACTAACATGCCCGTACTGTTTTGAAGCAAGGTACGATTTGTAAAATACGTGTACATTGTACATCCAAGCCAACGACTGTAGATGCTCATACTTGGTATTAAGTGATGCGTAAATTTAAATAATCTGGCCCCTTAAAAAAGGAGCAGTCACATTGCTTATCAAAATCAAAAAGGAAACGTTTGGTAGTAATGATATCACACGTACTTTCGATGCTCCTGAAACCAGGAACTTTTCAGGCTGCGATCGGTTGTTTTTCTTCACAAAGTCTTGAACAGTGTCCATCGCTCGTACAGATGCCTTTAAGAGACGGACAATTGGTGTAATAACGGTAATGAAATTAGCCATGGCGACGAAACAAGTAAGTTCAGTACCAAGAATATAATTACGGAGTAGTCAATGCTATTCTCACACAGGTCCAAGCTTCGAATTCTATAGGAAAAATCCACATCAGGCCATTACAACAATCTATCAACAAAGACGGGGGGCGCAATAGTCTTTCTGCAACCTATGACCCCCTTATGTCATCTGCATAACGTGACATGCATCACGTGCAGGAGCCGTAGATTGGTCATTTCTTGTGAAAGGCAAAGAGTTGTACAGTCGGATATTTGGCTAAGTCCAATTTCTTGTGTTGGAAGGTACAGCTTAAACTTCATAATGTAACCTTTGTCATGGCGTTCCATATCAGCCAGTCCGGTTGGTCAGGGTGGTCCAGAAAGAGTCTCCAGGAATACGCGAGAAGGGAGTCTTCGGATCGACGCTTCTGTAGCGGATCTTTCTACAAGGAAAAGAAAGATAACAATGTGAGGGGAGCAATTCTATAAATAGTAGTAGAAGTAGTGTGCAATTGCAATTTTTCATAGACAAAGTTGTTAAAAAAAGTAAGTTTTTTACCTTAAATAAGATGTGTTGGTTGGGTATCTGTTTCAGATTCGCCCCAACGCTAGGGAAGAAAGAAGTTATTGGTTTTTACAATATTTAACGAAATGTTAATGAGCAAAACGTTCTAATATGTTATATCTCTGTGCGTGTCCTAATTTTTTATTGATTCATATCATGATTTGTTATATGTCTCTAATACATGTGTCTAATGATGTTCCCATTTGATAAACTTACAAAAGTCGTAAAATTTAACGTGCAATAAAGAGACAGACCAGAAAACTGGACGTAAAATATGTAGTATTTGGCTCGCCTGTAAGGCGTCGCCAAAAATAGTTTTCTGACCTTCCAGTGGACACGGCGAACATCTGTGCCAGGGAGATGAAGTTGTCGTGGTGAGACGGAAGACTGCAATAACGACCAGAGAACAAACTGCTCAGTTTAATTTAAGGATCATAACGAGCTAGCTAGCGAACTGGTCCTGTGGGAACCCAAACAGGGACGTGCTAAACATGCATGCCATCGGGTGTCCTCGCATGACGTAATAGACCGACTGGCTGGTGATGTAGGGCTACCCTACACCTTCGCCAATCGATGTTAACCATTACGACGGACGAATCATAAATTTGTACCATGTCACTGTCACATATCTTACTCCCAGTCCTAATAGCTTTCACGTCTCAGAAATCACTGCCAGAAAATTTTACCTCAAACGCTCAACAATCACTTCACGATCGTTAAGTTAACGATACATTACGGGTTCCGTGCAGGCCGACCTGTTCCCCGCCTTCCTACCCTTTATTAATAGATACCCATTATGATATGTCAAGTACCTTTCTGGGTTGTCGTTGCTGCCTTCGTCTATAAACAAGAAGGCGGCTTCAGGGTGGGTGATGTTGTCCGGGACGGTGACAGTTAGCCAGTGCCACCAGATGGTTCGGTCCACGTCTTTCTCTGGAGACATAATAGGACAGTACATGTACAAACATCAAATAATTATCAAATAATTGATATCTTACAATTTTTAAAGAATTGGTAAGTTCACAGGTTGGCACAGTCTTTCTAAAATTAAAATAATGATGCCAAAGGTACGAATCGTGTTGGAGTGATGATCAGTAGATGCCATATATGCATACTTTGTACCATAGCTAGCTATAGGCCTGTACAATAAAGTTATCATCATAAGGTTACCAGTCTTTTAATGATTATGATCCTATGCGTTAACCGTTAAATCCTCAAATCACAGATTCTTTATCGCGTTTTCTACATGTACAAAGTCCATCATGTAACATCGTCCTGTCCTCTACAAGGCTTCAGAGGGGAATGGAAAGAGTAGAAATTGGATAAATGGACAGATAACATGTCAGATACGTTAGACCGTTAGATTTAAAGGAGTGCAGTTTCGGAAGAGGTAAACTGTTCTCATTTTAATAGCAGACTAACAGACTAGCAGACTATTTGGCCAATCTATACTCTTTCCTAGCCACCTGTTAAGCCCTAGCCACTACTAAAGCCCGGTAGGGGCTAATAACGTCCTTGGACCGCGGTTTACCAAACACTCACCTGTTAGCCACTGTTGTGAGGTCATGTTGAGGAGGTAGGTGGTGTAGCCGGGACCTTTCAGACGCCATTCCAACACCTCGTGGTAGGAGTAGTGCGGGTCCGGCTTGTTGACGTAGTCGTCCAGAGGGGTGGCCAGTACACCGGCCGGAACAATACTGACCACCAGCCACGCCAGGAGTGGACAGAGTGGACCCACTGAAATACTAGTACCCTTGGCGGACATCATGTAGCAATTCTTATCTCCAAGCAGATCTTTTGGTGGCTTCAGTCCAGTATACTGTAGTATCAAACGTTGGCAGGACAGCGTCAAATTGGCCAGGCAGTATCCTATACGCCACCCGTTTGGCTAGTGTACAAAGAAGATATCCTAGTACAAGACCAAACGATTAAAACGCCTAAAACGCGTCAAATGTAAGCAGAAGTCCCGGCTTGGAGGGAATAGAAATGACACGTGAGCGGAATGTAGTTTCCTTATATAAAATTTTAGGGAACTGATCGAAGGACTTTGTTCCTTCTGGGTCTGCCTATCGGTATCCCGGCAGGTCATCGGGGTCACACGGGTCATACATGTGTATAAGTTACTCTTTCATACAAATATTAAAGGGACCACCTAAAGTACTATATAAAGCACATGACGAACCGGTGGCTGGGGTTGTGTGCGCGTTGTTGTGAAAGTGTAACATAAGTGATGTACTAGTATATAATATCAGTTTATTTCTGTGAACAATGGCATCAGTGAATGATTGAATGGTTCTAGTCCGTTTTAGGAGTATAGTTTCGGAAGCGGTAAACTGTACACATTTAGCGGACTTATTCCACCGGCAAGTTATCTATCCGGCCAATTTCAACTCTTTCCTGGCCACCTGTTAAGCATGCTAGAGTGAATGGTGAATGATTGAATAGCAAAGTTCTCTATGCTCAACCACTTGTGCTGTTTGTTTACTAATCCGCAAAATAACAGCTTTTACGATATTCCTAGGGTCATGTTGGAAAATAGCCAAGTAATCTAATAAAAACAACATTCCTTTGCGGCTACCGTGAAAGGGTAAATATTTCATGTTATTACATGATTGATGTGGAACTAAATATAGAATGGCTGGAGACTTTCGATGTTTTAAAAAAGAAAGCCATTGATTTGGGGTCGATTTAAGAGAGTGACGAGTGTTACGTGTAAGAAACTTTATTCATAAATCATCCAAAATCTCATTGCAAGGCAAAAAAATGCCCGAATTACATTTCGTACTTGGTTACATATTTCCATTGCTGAGCAATCCTTTTTTTTTTACAAAAGTTATATTCATGTAGTAATAGTAGTAAGTATAGTGGTAAGTATATACATGTACAAAATGTATAACAACAGTATAGGGGGAGAGTATGACACTTAACAATGAAATTTGCTGCCTAACTAGCCACGGAGGGCACCAAACAGCACAATTATAACTATAATTTACAGTATGTCCAAACTTAACATCAATCTTTCTGTACACAACCTTTGAAAGCACATATATACAAACAAAAGCTTTATCAGCATAACAAACGGACTCCACCTACTCCTAACAATATTCCTGCGTTCCCTGAGCGGCCATTCATATACATGTGCTGTATTGTATATTGTGTTGGTTTGCCTCAGTTCATATGAATATCAACTGTTCAGCTCCTTTCTTCAAGTGATATATCCTCTACCAGGCTTCAGAGGGCGTGGGAAAGAACAGAAATTGACTTAATAGACAAATAACATGCCAGGGGAGTTGGTCCGCTAAAGGAGTACAGTTTGCCACTCTGTACTCATTTTACTAAAATTTTGTTTGGCCAAATAGACAGATAACATTTCTATTTGGCCTTTTTCTGTCGCTACTGAAGCCTGGTAGAGGCTACAAGTGACAGGGCAATAACAAAGAATACAGATAACAGACAATACAGAAGTTAGGCAAGAACAAGTGTTTTCTGACTGATAACAAAAGTGAATGATAATGTCCGACAACAGGTGTTTATAATTGTGACGTTCTAGGCTTTCTTCTTGGCGACCATGTCCATCAGACCGATGTCCATGGGCAGTGGGAAGATGATGGTGGAGTTCTTCTCCCCAGCCACCTGGTTCATCGTCTGCAGGTAGCGGAGCTGGATGGACTCCGCCGAGTCCGCCAGCACGTCCGACGCCTGCTTCAGGGCCCTGGCGGCGTTCATCTCGCCCTCGGCTATGATGACTTTAGCGCGGGCCTCGCGTGCGGCCTCGGCCTCGGCGGCCATGGCCCTCTGCAGCTGGGGCGGCAGCCGCACGTCCTTGACCTCCACGCGCTCCACTTTGATCCCCCAGCGGTCCGTGGCGTCGTCAAGCTGGACCCGCAGCCTGGCGACCTGATGGTTTATGGTTATCAAAAAAAATAATGTTATTATCACTTTTACCAATATCACTATTGGTACCTCTGATATTCGTTACTCTCTTGGCTTGGCTTCGTTACTAGCTTTATGTTTAATAGCATTACTAGTGTTTTTACTATGATCATTTCTTAGACATATAGTAACGTTACATATTGACGATGAATAACCGATGATCTGTGCCGTGTTTATGCCGTTAAGCTTGAGCACGGCACCACTATCATGACTATGCAATTTACAACTAGTACATTTGTATGTATCTTCTCGTCGTTTTATCTTGTCGTCGTTTTATCTTGTCGTCGTTTTATCTTGTCATCGTTTTATCTTGTCGTTGTTTTATATTGCTTTGTATCTTGTCGTTTCTGGTGCCGCTATAAACAGAATATCAAGTTACATGTTAGCTTGATCACGGCACCACTAATCGTTGTCTTCCGCAATAAAAAGAAGAAAGAAGATTTAAAAAAAAACTGCTGACCGTCTCGTCCCGTCCCGCGAGGATCTCAGCCAGCGTCTTGACGCCCAGCGCGTCGCGGATGGCCGTCTGCGCCAGCAGGCTGGTGGACTGGTCGACGTCCTCCACCTTCGCCACCGAGAGCACGGCGTTGTTCACCCGGTAGTACACCACCGCGTCCACCATCACGGAGACGCTGTCTTTCGTCAGGATGGCCTGAGGTGGCACGTTGATGGCCTTGGTCCGCATGTCGACCGTCTTGTACTCGTCGATGCAGGGCCAGACGATGGTGACGCCCGGCCCCTTCGCCCCGCCTCCCAAAATCTTCCCCAGTCGGAAGATCACCACCCGCTCGTACTCCTGCACGATCTTGATGCAGGAGCACACGGCGATGGGAAAGAATATGAGAGCTATGATGAAGGAGACGACCACAGGGCACCATCCCATGTCGTACTCCTCCATACTCCTGCCGCTGTCGTCCGGCAGCGGTTGGAGTGGCCTCGTGCTGTTGTCGGGATTTTCCATCGGCATTTCGATACTGGATGGTGGCGGTACATGCAGCGGCTGCATGGGTACGCCAGGCGGCGGATGTTGTTGTTGTGGTTGGATTTCTGGCTGCATTGCCGATTTTCTGAGACGAACAGTGCTGCCTACAACTTAGTACAGGTACCAGCAGACATCCAGGGTTGACTTACAAAGTAAAAAGGTTGGTGTAGAGTCGTTTGTAGCTGTCAGAAATCGACAGACGTCATGCGGTGATGCGTACTATCCGTATGCACCTGTCGATCCAAAATGGCGTCCTAGTTACGGGTTGCACACCGCGATTCCTCCGCGGTCACAACATAGTGCAGCCCGGAAATATGAGAAGGAAGCTGACTTCCGATTTTTGGGAGCAGATTTGCGTTTTACATTGCTGATAACCTACCTGTTAACTATATAGAATACTTGAATGGCTCCCATGTGTAGAAATCGATGTGATTTGTGGTGAAAATTGAATTTGGAATCATATTTCACCTTTGTATCCTTGCGCGTGTACAGACAAGTGATTGCTGCTTTCAGTGTCAGTGACCTTTAGCACACTTTGGGGATGCTGGGATCCTTTGTAATATTGACGTGACCGCAAATAAACTGGGTGTGACTGTGTGTGTACCTGATCGTATGACTAAATAAATCTATACATAACACTAGGATTAATCTGCAAGAAATGTCCCTGACATGGATTCCTGAATTTCCAGGGGGTTGCTGATCTGAAGCTCCTTGATCTGATCATACAGACGGTTCTACATTGTAGCTAACGTATCCAAAGAGGCTATAGCCTCCTTGCCGTATCCGATCAGAAAACTTGCTCATGTGTAGCGTTACATATAACAATGGTTCCAATGGACACCTTTGGCGCAACACGTACACCACACGTCACAGTTTGTGGGAAGGAAATTGGATAATTACGTATTGATAAAACTGATAAAAACACCGTCGCATAAGTTGAACGTCTTCTTGTTTCACATGATAGGAGCTATGAATTTGGATGTGGTAGGCCTTAAGACCGGGGCAATTCACAGGCAATGTAGACTTGACAACTTCTGTTGCTAAAATGCGAATGAAACATCATTTGTACTTTTTGTAATGGTGGCCTAATATTAAAACAATTCAACTGGTGCTGCTATGAAGGCACTGTCTTAAATTTGGATAACCGGCGGAAATCGCTCTTGAATATCGCATGTAAAAATGTAATGGGGAAAGATACCTCGGAGCTCCATGTTGTTTAGGTGACTGACAAAAAGACACAGATGTACAAGTATATAAATCCCACAAAAACTGACTTTATTTCTTGTGTTGAATATCTTCATACTACATAAGAGATATAAGCAACAATAAAAAAACACCTCAAACAATAGAAGACTTAACGTTACATGTGCATTGTCGATACCATCCTATACTATAACGTTACTGCTTTATAACTACTTATGGGATAATATGTAACACTTAACTCAAAGTGAAACGTTTTGCCATTTCCTGGTCGATTCTGCAATTATACTGTTCCGTCAACAGATGGCGCTGTTGAGACACACTCATCACCAAGCAAGAATTTGCACCAAGCATTTAAACCGTACGTAGCATCATGTAAACCATTGTAAAGTGAATTCGAACTGATAAACTACTCTGGCAAGGTAATGACTTGTTAACTATTCCCTTGTTAAAAATGAACTACAAAAGCATTGCTCTTTCAATTGTCTATTATAATTGGAATGTGCACAATAATATAATATGTGTGTACATATGCAGTGCAAATTTATATATCCTAATATGCTATCTTGAATACTAGTAAAACACAAATTTCCCCAAATGTAACCAACTTTTTCACCCATGACCCAACTCTATTATCATTCTGATCACCCTCATTCATATTATTAAGTTCTTAATTTCTAAGGTACTCCAGTATTTTTCAGTATACTTAATATGATGCTTTGAAAAGGAAACTTAAAACCAACTTTTTCTGTTGTTAATACTCAGGTTTTAAATGAAATACATTCAGCCAAAGAAGTATCTACATTGTTACTATATAGTACGCAGTTCAGGAGAAAAAAGTGATCATTATATTGTCCATATGGTTCATTTATGAGTAATTCTTTTACTTAGTTTTTGCAAGTCACCAGGCTAGATAATGATAAGCTATATATTAGCATAGTTATCAAATATTCCAGATACATCATATTAGATAATTTCTCCATAGCAGTGTTTTAATCTTTTATTATTGCTGAACTTGTACATTGACTATTATATATCCGATAGATTTCATAGGAATTAGTGTGATATAGTTAGGAATGTCAGTTAAAATTCTTCTCATCTAGTATAAGGCATTATCATTAGGCCTTAAGATCTCCAATTAAGCCAGTTAAAAGTTTACCACTTACAGTACTTAGTAGTTTTGTGTGTTCAGAGTTCAAGCATCAAAGTATATTGTAGCAAACTGACAGTTTCCAGGATCAACTTTGTACCGTAATATTTAGTGTCCCACTAGTTAAAAAGCTTCTACATGATGCATTTTGCATTCCCAGCATCCCCTGCTGTGCGTAAGTGGTGTCTACAGTACCCCGGGAAAGAGATCACATGAACATGCCAAGCAGTCCTCCCATCTGTCCACCCTGGAGAAAAAAAAAGAAGATTGACACATTTTAGTATCTATCAATATGTCTTCTCCAAATATAACTCCCATGACTGAGTGCAAACATACATTGTATTAACAGGATGTCAGACTCAGAGTTGAATTATTGCATGTTGGGTTACATTATGTAGTAGGACAGGTTACATTATGCTACAACACCAGTTACCATAGTGAGTATTAGTGACAGACGTCTGGCCCAGGTCATTCACTTTATTTGTTTGAAGAAGAGGAAGAAGAAAATGAAAACAATATGTTTCCTTCTGTGAAGGTAAACAAAATCAAAAACTAGAAAAGTAACATTTGCAAACCAAATGATGTTTATCTTCGCATATGGTCATATGGTCACATACAATATGATGACGGGAGTCTAAATCCCTCCTACTATAAAATTGCAACATCATGTAACCCGACACCAGCTACCATGGTGACAGGTCATGGTCTGGTTCAGGTCATTGACCAGGCCAGTGGTCACTGTTTGGAGAAGAAGAAGAAACTGAGCAAAAACAGGATGTTTTCCTTCGGTAAACATAAATCAAAAGTAAGGTGTCGTACCATGTTCAGGGCAAAGCCACCGCCACCATCATCCTCGGCATCTCCTCCTTGTTGATCTATTGGAAAGTAGATAATTAAACAAATGAATAAACAACCTCAGACATGAACTCTGCTTCATGTTGGATACCAAATAACACTGCCTACTTCAGGTATGGAAAAAACTTGAATCTTTAAAAATCTAATCCATTCTAAAACCAAACATTACTATAATTACAATTAGAAATTTAGAATACTAAAACATACAGACAAAAGCATTGTGCTCCTCAATAGCCATCATGCTAAACTATATGTTCATCAAGAATTTGAAAAATTAATTGAATTATTAATCTAACTCAAAAATGTCTTTCCATACTCATAATCACCAGGGTTGTATCCAAAACAGCACGATACCCGCAGCTTAATGCTACACCAATGCTAGCCTAAGCATAAGTCATTTGCCTTAAACTCCAAGCAATATATTATTAAGTCCCTTAGCTTTCTTTGGCTTTGCAGTGCATTAAGTAGCAAATTCTAAACTTAAATAACCTGACCTAGGTTTCTGATAGATTTCTTGATGAAAAGTATATCCTTTTCAGCTGGTACAAGTACATGCACCTTTCTTGCAAACCAGCGTCTATACCTAAATGTGTAACTATGATGCACCAACCCCAAATCTATGAACACCTACTAGCTCAGGTCTGAAATAATAATTTATAAACCAAAACTGAAAAAAGCGCAGCCTCAAATTTGCCCAGCTTAGTACAAATGTGAGGCATAACATGCAGTCTAAATAAGGTCGGCTCCTAGGTGTAATTGCTAAATGCCCTCAAAGCCACCGTATGCCTGACTGCTCTGTCCATTATAACTCACTCCACAGGTTGGTCAGGCGGATGGCAATACGCAGGAAGTCTCCGCCGCTGATACAACCTTCCTCGTCAACGTAACGGCGAGCGAGCTGACACAGCAGCTTCTTAGGGATGGTGAAACCTGCGGCGCCGTGGAACGTTAGCAAAACTTTTTCTAACTGTTAACACGTTAACGCTAACGTACCGCAATTGCGTTCACCCTGATGCTTTGAGACCATCACGACAAACTGTCAATCAAGTTTTGAATTGCTGATTGACAGCTGCCATTGTTGGTCATGCAGGGCAGCACCAACGTGTAATGTTAGCAAAACTCTCGTGACTCGTTAACTAGTATAAGATACCGGGAGCGTGAAACGGCCCTACTGCTTTTAGACCCTCATGACGAACTGTCAGTCAAGTTTTGAATCACTGATTGACAGCTGCCATGATGGTCATGCAGGGCCACCCCAGCACATTGGCCGAACGTACTGCGCCTGTGCGAAACCTGTAATGTATTGCCCATAGCACCTCATCAGATTACGTCTTGTTTATGGTCGTATTTCCATATTTAATGATGACAACCTGTTTTCACATGTTATGTTGGAAAAGCTACAATCTGCAACTGGAAAAATTCTGGTGCAACATCGACAGAACATCCAGGTTTCGCGCAGGTGCAGTATATTCTGTGGATGTGTTCTGGACACCCTCCCTCCCCCCACTAACTACTTTGGCACTTACTCCACAGCCAGTGGAGCCGCATGGCAATCCTCAGGAAGTTACCACCGCTGACGTGTCCGTCTTCGTCAACGTAGCGGAATGCAAGCTTGCACAGCAAGCGCTTGGGGATGTAGAAACCTGAATACATGGCGGAAAGCAGTTAAATGTCTCATGTGTATGGTTAGTACAGGTGTCACTCCATGTAACACACATGGCCAGCTGTCGACATGTTAACACTTGTGACAAAATTGAGGAAGAGAGAGATAGAGGTAGGCAACAGAAAAGATGGGTAGAAGAGATCAGGGAATGGACCCGCATGACACAAATATGAAACATTAAGAGGAACAGAAAACCATAAAGTATGGAGGGAACTCGTTGTCCCATCATCTGTGGTAACCCAACACTTGACTAATTTATAATAATTATTAGATGAGAGTTGAGGTAAGTAACACTTGATGTATGCACAAGAGTAAAGAAGACACAAATAAACTGTTGAAGATGACAACAAAAAGTTGAGGCTAATTAGCACAAAGGGAATTAATGTTAGATTAGCAACATATCTGTTGTCTGTCTGAAATAAAATCATTGATAGCGCGAATCGACCATAAAAAAACATTCAACATTTCTAGTCAATGATCTATCTACCAAGTCATAAAACTAAAAGTACTGATAGGTTAAACACTACAATTACATTACTGTTACACTCAGCAAAAATCATCATCCCACTGTTCTACATGTTGTATAGTGTACAGCAGCATAGAGCAAGATATGGTGTGATGATAAAAGATATAACGTACAGAAGAACAAATTGTTGCCATGAAGTTGTAACATTACTGAAACACGTAAAATCAAGACAGGAAATCATCTAAAGCATACCTTTGTGGAAGAAAGTTATGACAGGCACAACAATAATGACATACATGTAACAAAATATATTAACTATCACAGTATCAATTCTAGTGTGAACTCATATCACTATTCATATTGATAATTCAAAAAGATACATGTACCATATCATAATATTGACAACACTTCGATATATAATGTAGCTCTCGAATATCTAGGAAAAATATCCCTTATTGCATGGAAACATAAGCTTCAACGCTTTTAAGTTTGCCACAATGATTGAGAGTGTCATACCGACAATATCCTCCAGAGCTTCCTGCAGCTCGTACACACTCAGCTTCCCACTCTTGTCATAGTCACTGTTCTTGAAGGCAGACTGGGGAAAAGTAAGACAGTTAGATGTAAGATTCGTGCAATTAAACTGCTACACTTCAAACTTTACCTCATCTGTAAAGTACATTTGAATCTTATATCTAACATTACATGTGGTAAATGTCACTAATGATTTGTTTCAACACGTTTTGAGTACAATGAAAATCACATACCATTACACAAGAAAGAAATGTCACTTAATGATTTAAACACATTACACCAGGTTTTTTATATTTAACAAAACTGCTAAAATTAGAGCACTTAAGACCAATTACCAGCCAGGGTTCCACAGTGTCCCACATGTCATCAAACTCTTCATACTCGATCTTTCCTGAACCATCCGCCTGGAGGAGAGTCAAGGAACACCCTCCCAGGAAACAAAACCAACAAACGACTAGTACCAAGCAGGATCCCTGATATGACTATCACTTTTGCTCACTAAAGGATTCAGACTCTTCATCTGTAATATGATTAATATTGTCTTGTGAGAGTGTTTCTTATTCATGCAAACTATACTTGCAAACTTATTCATTTGCTAAGCGCCTTCTCGCGTCGAGAAATAGTATTGTGCACACGCTTTGTCATTCGGACGTGTTTACAAGGAGCCTCTACTGGCAGCATTCTTTAGATATCTGTATGTGATGCAGCATTCTTTAGATATCTGTATGTGATTTGTGTATCTGTACTTGTTTTTGTATTGTCCCTGTTTCTATATGGGCCTCTGGCCTGAAGCAAAGAATAAAATAAAAATAATAAAATAAATATACATTATTGATACACTAATTTTGTGACTTGCACACAGATAAGGATACGTCAAACATCTGGATGACATCCTTGCACAGGTCAATGGTCAGGCTGGGGTCTGGAAGGAAAAAAAGCATTGATAAATATTTTTCGTTAACATTAAACCGATAGTGAGTGGCCTGAACACAGTCAATCATACAGCATATTTTGTGACAAACATAACTTTTAATCAAAATCGCATGCATCATAATGTTGATCGTAAAGAGCATACGATTCAATGACCTATGACCTAAATTAATAATCATTTAAGGTTATGTGAAATATAAATTTACACTTGCCATCTATTTTCTATCAATTAAGGGCTATATAACATTAAATACAGTGTAATCTGATAATTTCTTTACGTTTACAGTCATAGCAGAGCTCCTTCAAGAAATACCTTTGAAGATGCAGTCAAAGAGACTCTTCAGCTCAAATGGATCAATAGCAGGCACCTCCTGTATGGAGAAATCAGGTGATTATCAAGAAGCGCAGGAGTTACATCTACATCTACATCTGAACAATACTGTACAAAGCCCTTCATGGGTATTATGCCCATTCAAGTTTATGACACAGTAAGGCCCAGTACATAATGAAGACAGCCGCTGTAAGTTGCCAATGGTTTAACAGTTGTACCCCAACATATTGGTGTTTTTTAATAGCCTGGCTACTAAACCTATTATAGCTGCTGAGTCCTACATCCTCTCCGCAAATAGAGGATGTAGGACTCGGTAGCTATTGGTAACCAGGCTAGTTTTTTAAAACCTTAACACGTCATACCTCGTCATCACCAGAGAGGCCAGCAACCATCTCGAAGAACGCACGGAACTTGTCCTTCTTCTCGTCACTCCACTCTTCCTTAGGCTGATGATGGAACGGTCAGATTCATAGACAGATGAACATTACAACATAAAGTTGAATAATGACGACTTCTTGCTACTGAATATTGTTGGTCATTATACCATTTGTTTCTCTGTATCTTTTGCTTCTTCCTGGGTATCGAATGAGCTATGATCGAATTTCATACAAATTATGTTTTTCACCAACATCAGAGTCAAAGATTATGTATATAAGTAATTAACTTGAAGATAATTACATATGATAATAATTAATATGTATAATATATGACATTGTGGAAATACATAGAACAAATCGTTACAGGAAAATCACAATAGATTACACACACTCAGATAAAAAAGATTAGTCAAAAGATCCATACAATGACCCTTAACCCAAATTATGTGATGGTCTTATCACACATTCTACAATTCCTTTATTGATATAGTAATAGTGTAAAGATGTGGATTCAAAAACCATGAGTGGCACTTGAAAATGCTCACAGGAATTCAGCATTTCAATCATTTGAAAATAAGGAGTGGCATATTTCGGATGGGAACAACAGGACACTGTACAGTTGTGATTGCAATATGGACATTATTAGAAATGTCAGAAAGATTTCTGTAACTGTTCAGTCTTTGTCATTGAGTGAAATAGAGAACATTAAACAGACACTCAAATGTGCTCTGAGATGAGTTATTTCATTAGTCGATGTGCACATGTTGCAGCGTATTTGTTTAGAAATTCATAAATGTCAAATACTTGTCAAGGGTGCGTTAATATTCTGCTTTCAAACTTAGTTCATGCACTGGTTAACACCAAAAGCATTTGTCATTCATTTTGTTACATAGCCTTTGATGAAACATCACTTCAAACATTCACTTAAAACATTCAAACTTAAAAAAATTGCAGCTTTCGATTATCATGCACCAGGTGCCACTTGCACAGTTCACAATGATGTGCTGTGAGGTTATCATGTGAAAGTGTGTCATTAATTTCTTTATGCATGCATAATCATAAACAAGCCTAATTAGTGTTAATTGGATTTGATCCATAGAGATAGGGATAGTAGGAAAGATATCATAGTGATTGAATTTTTTAGTAGTTAGTGTGAAAGTGTGTATTGCTAATCAATTACTTTATTATTCCTAATTATACACAAGCCTAATTAGTGTTCATTGAATTTAATCAAGAACATGGAATCGTTAGTAGAAGATTGTACTTTTTAGTAAGTATTGTCCTATGTGAAAGAAAAGTTTGGATTCTTTCTTATCATAACTCGTCGTGTTACCGGTTTGGGCTTGTCCTGTTTGACAATCTTGTCGTCATCTTCCTGCTCTCTGCATGGTGCATTTGTGCCAAACGAGAGAGAGAAAACAAAGAGAAACAAAACAGTTTGGTCAAGCGATACATCTCAACACTGTGTACATGGGAGGGGTGCGCCCGGTTCTGAGACCTGTGTGTGTTTTTTTATGTTTGTTTTTTACCGGTTTGGGCTTGTCCTGCTTGATGATTGCGTCTCCTTCATCGATTTCACTGGAAGAGAACGGCGTAGGATCGTCAGTTAAGGAGGTGAGGTAAGAGAGAAGAGGACCACCTGACACTGATGGGTTTTGTGGTACCAGTGATGATGTAAATGTTTTCTTTCATTTAGTCAAACGTGGAAAAATGGTCATCATGATGAGATGTGGCATTTTTTGCCAATCAACCTTTCAATTCTTTTTATTCATTGAAAGTCAGGTTAAAGTCATGACGAAAAAAAATCACAAAAATGTCTTAAGAATGACAACAGTAGATTAACAACTCAGAGCATACACATTACTCAGGTACATTGTTTAAAATAACAGTAATGTTTTCTCTGATCCGCTAACATGACTCTTCCCCAACTTCTGACGATTACAAGTTTTGCTGTGCAATTCATGATCATATATGACATAGCACTCAATTTACTAATGTCACTATGTCATGATAAACAATAGGATCTGACAAGAAAAAAATTAAATAAAACAACTAACTCAAGCGGTATTTTGGCAAAAATAGAGTCTGACGATATTCAGATTATACAACGAAAAATTGCGGTATATTAACCATGTCCAGACCAAAGCATGCAGGCCAACCATTGTCAGGAGGTATGCATGAGTAAAGAGATTAGGCAGAATGAGTGAGGATGAAGCAAAAAGTGACTCATTAGGGAAAGACTACTGGAAGCATAAATTTGAAAAGATAATATACTACTACTAGCTAAAAGCACTTTTCTCTTCAAAAGTGCTGTCAACATACTCGACATATAATACAGAGTGGAAAATGATTTTTTAACATGGTGCAAACATTACACTTGTCAAGTACTATACAATACCATGAATTACATGTACATGTAATTGAAAAAAGCATTATATTCTAATATTTAACAATTGCCGTATGTTGACAGCACAAGATCTAGAAGTTTACCGTTAGCCATTGCCTTGCACGAATGTTACACCACTACGCACCACAACACAACATACCAAAGCTCTGAATTGAAAACAAAGGCGAAGAAAAGAATATTGTGTATAGTGAGTTTCAAAAGAAAGCATGTGTAAGTGTGCAACAATAATGATAGTTATAGCAACATGAGGCAATGATGATTTGCCAGTAGTAATGTGCCAGTGCCAGCAGGTCAGCTTCTAAAAGGAGATGAATACATTAAGTTTGCAACTGTCAAGCAATGTGAATAAAAAACAGCAGTATAGGAATCTTTTAGCACCTATGGGTCAACTAACAAGCATTAAACAATGATTGCTTTTAAGCAAAATGCTAGAGAGCACAAAATCTAATTTGCTAGTAGAGCACAAATACACAGCTGAAATTAAAATGCATTCTAGTTCTAATAACAGTTAGCAAATTGCTTTAATCTACAGTTTTGTTTGCAGTTATGCAGCCTAAGACTAAATGAATTAACAATGTAAAGCAACAATGAGCAATAGCAGTAAACAAAATTAATGTATCTCTTCTCTTATCAAATGATTATAGCAACATCAATTACAACTTCCGAATCAGTGGTATTTGAATTTTCAACAGCAAAGCACGCAAAATGCGTACAAATAAATGTATAGAAATTTTGGAAGCCCGTGTGACAACCATTAGAACCCCGTATGAAACGGCTAATTATCACACGGGCCATAACACCTGTATCAATTAATCACATTAACTAAGATTGTATCACAAGTTTGAGGAAATGAAATAAGACGTACTCGGCTGATGCTTCCTTCTCAGTGAAGACCCTCAGGATGAATTCACCTTCTTCGTTGGGGTTGAAGGTCGTGGGGAGAACGATGTATTCACCAGGAGCGACCTGCGAAAGGAAATCCATAAAAATCTTTAAGACAATCATATAGGTAGTGTGGCCTAGATTGAGCCATACAGAATCATACAGTAAACGAGACAACAGTACACTGTAAGGCCATGTTGATTTGATTATATGGATGACATCCTCCGAGAACCCCAAAACTGATGCGCGCGTGCGAATAAAAAAAAGTTTTGCAAAAAAAAATAGTTGTTTTCATTATGAAATCTACATGGTCATGAGGATGAGGGTTGAACAAATGGGACAGAATATGGTTTGGCGAATAATCTAGTCTTCAAGTTCATTTCTTTACAATTTCGTCTTTTTTCGTTTGATTTTGGCATCCGGCATTCTACAACATTGGTATAGTTTTTATTTATAATTTTTTTGTAACTTACGGTATATTTTTGCTCATTTTGCAACTGTTTTGTACGATTTACAGTATGGTTGAAAACTTTTTTTTTTGGAAACGGCCGAAAATTCATGCACGCGGATGTCATCCATATAATCAAATCAAAGTTAAAACAAAATTGACTGTGATGCCAATCTCCACACACCCGCTGTGCACATTCTGGCAGAACATTTTAAAGCCCTTCAACTTTGTCAAATTCAGAAAAAAGAAACAAATTTTTTTTTAAAGCATCTTTTTGTTCTACTTTTACATCATGTTAACATGTCTACTTGGCTGACTTTAAGATGGTCTACTACTCATTGCAGATCAGGTTTTTACATACCTTGAAGTGCTCAGAACGTTCGCGGTAGTTGATGTAACTCCCGGAGCTGGCCACTGGTGGCTCTGTCATGACATCACGCCGCTTCAGCTTGCTGCGCCCCTTAGCCTGGGCGGAAGAAAAAACACCACATAAACCCATGAGTGCTAGAAAATAATGAGCAGGGAATAGAGAGAGTGTTTTTTAATGTGCACCTACAGCTATTGTTGATGCTGCCAACAGCTGCAAGAGGTGGAAATACTTGGTACACTCAGTGAGATGATTAAGAGAAGCCTTTTTGACATCAGTCTTGTAGGTGTGTCATTCAGTACCAAGGACAGGACCTCATTCAATTATATTGCTGGATGCTGCTATAGAGATGACCATACTAGACCACGGCTTGGGCCAGACTGATCTCAGGGACACAGGGTCCCTGTCCTTTATTGGTCACTTTAGTAATTGACGCCAGATGTGACGACAGTGTCTGAGGAGACAGTTCTAGCAGGCAGCCACAGAGTACGGACCTCTTCTATAGTCTCTCCTTACGACACCCTACAATATCAATTAATAGTACATTCTAGATGGAGTTAACCTTCACTGGATACAAATAATATCAAACAATGTTTTAAGCCTCAGAGCTAACTGATATGTCATGTACGTGAGTTAATTCATTTGTATCCTCTTGTTTGATGGGTAGGTCATGTGATCCGCATGCCTGAAAACCGGCTACCAAGGCAGATGCTGTACGGTGAGCTTTCCACGGGCAAACGCACCGCTGGTGGCCAGCGCAAGAGGTTCAAGGACTACTTGAAAAGTAACCTCAAGTCCTGTGGCATCGAGCCACAAAGTCTTGAACGACTAGCAGCTGACAGAAACAGTTGGAGACAGGTATGCTCGACAGCTACCGAATCGTACACAGCCAGCTACAACCAGAGGGCAGAGACCAGCAGAGCAAGAAGACACATGCCGGCTCAGCAGCAGGGACAGCACATCTGCGAGATATGCGGCCGCGTCTTAGCAGCTAGAATCGGCATAATCAGCCATCGAAGAACACACCGAGTGAGAGAGACAGAGAGTCAACAATGAGGGACGTCATCTTCGAAACCGAAGGACAGCCTTAAGCAAGTAAGCAAGCATCCTCTTGTTTGTTAGCATAATAGTTGTAGAAGACCTTACGAAAGTTGCCGTACAATTGTTGTATCAAAAAACCTTGATCGGTTACTTTATTTCTACTCACCTCGTACATGTAGAACCCCAGGAAGAGGTTGGTCTTGCCGAGATGTTTCTGCTTGCGCCTGTCCTTCTGCAGGAGCGAGACCAGACACGACGCCTGGTCATCATCGTCCCCATCATCAGCGTCCGTCAGGTTCACCTTGAACTGCGGGTTGGCCGCAAACGACGACTCTGAAGCAAAACAAAAAGGTAAAGGTAAACTTAAGGAAGTCCCATGGCATTTTTTGAGGTTGTAGAGGCAGTGGTCTGTGTCTAGGGAAAAACTACAGGCGAACGATGACCCTTAAGTGGGATTTTGTTTGTTTGAATCACCATTTTACATCTTGTTTTCATTTATTCATTTTGGCTGAATATACTGTGTGAGCCAATGTTTCCAACTAGCACAGAGCTATTTTTAAGGACAAACTTTTGGCAGGAGGGAAGAGTTAAGGGACAAAATATATATATATAATAATATAAATTATATCAACAAAGATACAGTTTTAATGCAACAGTTGAAACTGTAATAAATATACACATATTTTTACATGTGAAATTGTAAAAGGTGAAAGTCCTGCAGCCCTTTGTTTTTTGTTTGTTTGTTTGTTTGGCTATTGATTAGTGGTGCATACCTAAACCCACATTTAGGTTCAGGTCCGGATTCAAGTCCAGAGGTTTAGGTTTAGTTCCGGACTTGTAAGTGTTTTAACATGGCAATGTTTTCTTGATTTTGCAGCAAAGATTTTGCAATCTACGGAAGGTTTTAGGTGGTTTGGAAAGAAAAGGGGTATGTGAAATGGTCTTTTATGGTAATAAGTTCTTGACTTTTAGGGTTTTTTTGGACTTGAACCTAAACATTCTTACAAGTCCGGATCCAAGTCCAGTGAACCGGTATGCACCACTACTCTTGATAGAGATGTACGGCCAATCCTAACTCACGTCTGAAGTTGGCGCACCCTCCGGCGCTCTCGTTCTTGATCCACCGGCCGTTCATGCTGTTGACGTTCCACCTCAGCTTGTCGTCATCATCATCACCCATGGAGTCTGGTGTCAGGTTACAGATCTCAATGTTTTTCCAGTACGTCAGGAAGTCTTCAAAGCTCATCCTGCAAGGAATAAACCAGTAACACCAGAGGGGGTTTAAAATCATCTTTATTACAATGTATATACAAGATGAAAGATTGCTTGGATCAAAGCCTTTATCTCTTGATACGGCACTAAGAGGAGGGTGCTAGGCAGGTAAGACAAATAAAGTTTTCAAGTTCTGTATCTGTATTGGTACATGTACATGTATAGCAGGTATAACCGCCCTTCGGCGTAACACACCAGCTTGAGTTAATATGTGCATCAGATATTTTGGTGTTTCAAACACGTCGTTGTGAATAAAGAACTTTGCTATTCAACATCATCAATCACTAAATGAAAAAAATTTCAATTGATCGTACCAGAATTCTCCGTCGTCTCGGTTGACAATCCCGAGTTCCTCTTTGGTGTCATCATCCACAGAGCTCCACTCATCAGACCTGTCGCAATAATCAAGTTTTTAATTCAGCTTGGAGGACATTGTTACACTTAGTCCTAGCCAGCCTGAAACTTTTTTCAGGCTGGCTGGTTTTGAAACATCTTGACAGAAATATTTCTTATATCTACATGCAAATTTTTACCTGCAAATTTTTGCAAAACTTTATTCGTTATGACCAGTAATCATATTCAAATAATTATCATAGATTTCAAGTTGATATGTCAGCACATACATTTTTTAAACTTATATTATGGTGACCATGCGTGCAGATTTCTATCTGTAAATGAATAATTGCTTTGCTGTCCAAATTTGACAATGTTTCTACCAATATATGGTATTGCTGTCATCATTCTCTATTGTACTGGAGTGAACACGAAGCACTTACTGGTCTCCCCACGGACCCTTCCATTCAGTCTTGCCCCACGGGTTCCGGATACGGACCAGTGGAGTTCCCTCAACCTAAGGAACATGAGGAGAAAGAGATGTACATGATACACATGTAAGTCTACATCTTGGGTCTTCTTTCTTTGAAAGGAGACTAAGAATGTAAAAAAACATATTTGACACAGTCTTGACATTTACTTACAAAATGACAATAGTCAGTGTAACTACATTATGATTCTTTCAACTGGTCAGGCCCCTAGAAATTTAATGGACAAGTCAGGAGATCTATTGCATTTATGCCCATTATAATAGGGCACAACTTTATACAGTGAACACTGATGATATCATAGAACATCCCAGTTACAGAAGGGTGCAACATCAGGACTATAACCTTTGACCCACCTCTGCGAACCCGGTGATGCTGTAGGCATGCTGCTGGACCAGACCGTTGTCCTGGATTGCCTCCAGACCCGCAGAACCTCCCTGTAGAAGTCAACACCAAAACATTAGATCTTAAAACATAACAAGAATCCGGAGGACCACAGGGAGAATATATAGCTGAGATGTCAAGCTGAATTGTGGATCGTAATAAAATCAAAATTGCAGACTTTGGGTAAAATATGCAATCCTTGGCTTTTTAAATTCCTTCATGTTGACCTCTAATTGCTGATGTCTCATGGCCCCACTCTGCATCTGAGACCTTTGACCTCTTTGATTATACTGCTGCTAGTTGGCTATAATCTTCACACCATATTTCCGAACAGTTCTGTCCAGCAGGTCCACACTGGCAAGGCCATCTCTCTACCCGCCATCCAGGTCTTCCTTGGTCTAACTGGCAGCTGTAGTTCAGTGATGGTGTTCATGATCAATGGACACCACCCAGATTTTCACTGGTAGCTGCATGAGCCCTTTACCTTGATCCCGCTGCATCCCATGGTGGATCCCCTCTCGAAGGCCTTCTGCAGGATCTTGTAGAGGCTGATAACTCTGTAACAGTCAGACTACCTCCACGTGTAGTAGACATGCAGCTCAACACATGACCCCCCTCCCTCCCTACAGATTGTCACTGATATCTGCATGAACCCTTTACCTTGATGCCACTACATCCCATGGTGGAGCCCCTCTCAAAGGCCTTCTGCAGGATCTTGAAGAGGCTGATAACTCTATAACATTCAGACTGTCTATAAGTATACCTGTAGCCCCCTCCCTCCCTACATATTTTCATTGATAGCTGCATTTACCCTCTACATACCTTGATGCCGCTGCATCCCATGGTGGACCCCCTCTCGAAGGCCTTCTGCAGGATCTTGTAGAGGTTGCCGGGTAGCTTGTCTGGGTCGGTGGTGTCGTACCTCTCAGTCATCCCGCCTGTGAAGTCAACCAGAGCATCGCTGGTGTGACCTCCCTCCAGAGACTCGTAGGAGCCATGCAGCCTTAGAAAAAATAAGAACGTGTAAATATGTTCTTAAATGATCATGTAAAGTTTTAGTATATGAAAGTTGCTGCTATTCCACGTAATAAAAAGTATTTTAGACTAAAAAAAACAAAAATTCAGTGATCTTCAAGGAAACATGCAATCCTTGGCTTCCTGAATTCCTGAGGTAAAAATTTAATTTCATACGTGTATGTACATGTTGAGGAGCCTAGTACATTGGTCTGAGGGCATTCTTGGAAAAGTCATCCATGTATCGTACAGACTAGTACTGCAAATTTCAGCTGTCTGAATGCATCATTTCAATGCGTCGGTGAAGGTTAGACATCCAGGTAATAAGACACGTCAATAAACAGTTACTCAAGCAACTTGTTACATAACATTATATATGGTAAAGTCTGACAGTGACTTCTATGCTCCTTGCTACTAGTATTTTTTTCTACAACATCAAAATCCTACAACTTTCATTCTTGATTATGGCACATTCCATATAGACACTGTTGTTGAACTTACTTAGCGTAAGCCTTCTCCAGGAGAGCGCTCCAGAACTCGTTCTTGTCGTTGGAGTGGAGACTGAAGTACTGCGGGTCGCCCCAGTCAAACACCACCATGGGGATACGGTCATCAATCACCACATCAACCCACCTGAAGGAACAACATTCAGCGTAAGTGGTCATGATGAAACTTTCTTCCCAGCATTTCTACCCAAGCACAAGAACTATCATTACTTACTTACAAGAAATATCTACCATCCAAAATCTGTTACCCATGGGGATATGGTCGACAATCACCATATCCGAAATCCATGACCCTAGCATGTCCAGATCATGAGATAAAAATCAAAACCTTAAGTCCTTCTGCAGTTACTGTAACAAGCCGCCGAGGGACCCGAGACCTACCCACCTACCGAGTTTTGAGACAATACATCCACACATCATCGACTACACTCTCTCGTCCAGACATACATGTACATAAAAGCACCGCCAAAAATGTAACCTTCTTTGTAATGGTAAAAAAAACAGCTCTGGTTGCACTACGTACTCTCCGTACTGCCAGAAGCGGAAGTGAAACACGCCGCAGTAGTCGTCCTGATACGAGTTGTCCCCGCAGCAAACTCTGTTGAACAAGTACGGCTTCTGGGCCAGGGTGGCCGTGGCAGCCAACATCCAGCAATCACCTGCGATCAAGAGAAATAAATAAATGTTGCAGTTTTATGTTGTTATGATAGGTAATTGACAACGCCACATTGTCAATATACAAGACTACCCCTACAGGGCTGCAGATGTCACCATTGTGTTGTGCAGTGAAGGCCCCAAAATGGGAACACAATGCTAGTCCCTACATTGAAGTTAATATCATTGAAAATCAGTGGTCAGCATGGAGGAATTCAGGAAGACGAGGATTGCAGTCTGAAATCTTGAATCTATTTCTTCGTGTATCACAAAAAGAGAGAAGAGGATACTTCTGAGACTTACCCACACATCCCTGGCAGACGTCAAATCGGCTTGCTCCCTCTGATGCATCGATGAACTCTGGGTTTCCAACAATCTCCTGTGATTGAAAAAAAAGTGAGGGTTAGCCATAAGTTATACCTATGTCGACATACCATGAATAGTTTCATCGGGTTGGTGAATGATCGAATAGAAAAATTTATGCTCTTTATTCACAACCACCTGTTTAACAAGACATAATATTTCTATGACCGTCTGTCATCTTCATCAGGTAAATTATAACTGGTTCACTGTGGACTGAAACTACATGTTACTGCTTGATCACATATGTTAGATAAGAGGCCAACTGTTGTATCAAGTTAACAGTGGTTCATTAACTAGCAATCGGTAGTAGTTCGGTAGAATGTAGTGTATTTGAGGCTAACTTTCATAAACAAATTAGCCACTGCATAAAGTGCCTTTATCCCCTTTGAACATGTTCCCTCATCGCCCTGAACAAGGTTAGGCCCATTTTGTTAAGTTGCTTACAGTGAGGACACTAATATCTTTAAAAGTCGTGTAACCCGACCGTTGGGGGAATGAGGGCATGACGGGTCTGAGACCACCAGAGCGGTGTCACGCATGTACCGGTATGTACCGGTGAGGCTGTGTGCGTGTGTACTCTTAAGGGCAAGGTCTTACCGAGTACTGTAAGAGCAGATACTTTGGGGGTGGTTTTATTTTCATAAAATCTTTGTGGTACTAGTAATCTCTCCACTGTGAATTCATGACACCACAAAGCGTGTCGCTAATGTAGCACAGAATTATTTCAACTGCGAATTAAAATCTTCATAACAATGAGCAGGGTCGTAAGTACCACTTAACCTAGAATCTCCATGTTTTTTTAAAACAGCTGCTCTGATTGGTTGAGCACCTTAATGTGTTTAAACTGCAAAATTGTTGTTGAGGATGAAAAGGCTTGAGACTGAGTGCCTGATTCTTCTCCAACTATGTTGTTTGTGTTCTCTGCTTAGCTACCGACCCAAAAAAAGGAGACTTAGCCTTCTAATACCCCTTATTAAACCTTGTTCTGTATAAATACAATAAAAACATGTATAAATCCCATATAGTGTTTGATGCATACACACACACACACACACACACACACACACACACACACACACACACACACACACACATTATATGATAAAGTAAATATACATATATTGTTATTTTAAAAAATCATGTCTTCTTTTTTACTTTTTCTGACAAAAATGTCAAGTTACCTGGAAGAAAAATACATGTTCCAACAAAATAAGCCACAAAACGTTAAACATGATCAGAAGAGTTGGGTGTATTTTACTGTGAACCCTATTGTTTTGACCAGGCAAAACAACGTGCCCTACTTGGCTTGATCGACATTCTTTAGATGTGGATGGTATTACAGAGGGTGCGCTCCGATGAGGTCAATAACCGAATGGGTCAATATCTCTATGTGACATACATGTAGATGACGTAATCTCCAAGCAGATGTTTGGATAGGATAATCATTAAATGTTCTTGCTACTGTTGTATTGTGTGTGTGTTGTTGTTGATTTTGTTGTTTTCTACTTCTCTTTTTTTTTAACACTCATCCAACGTTTGCGTGTTCCCAGTAGTGAAATGGGGTCACCGGTTTCCAATTTTCGCCACCAAAATCTGCGTGGAGATTAGGAGCCACGCTCCAATTGCTACGTAGCGCGCTGTAGTTTATTGCAAGCACAGTTGACTGTAACGACCTAAATATACTCTCCAAGACAAGCAGAGGTCGGTGGGGGAAGATGGGTGGGCGGCCTTTCTATGATTTGCCTCGTTTTCCGTCACCACTCTCCTCCATTTCTCAGAAACAACTACCCCTCCCCGTGTCCTTTGAGCCTCCGCTGGGCGACAGAGGTTGGCAACAGATATAATAGAAAGGTATTACAATCTTCTCCACCAACCTCTGCTTGGAGAGTACCTTAATATACCGCTGATTTTTAAACGTAATTTGAGCTTCACCACAAAGCAAGCAGCCACTATTTTGCCGAAAAGAAGTGTTACGATTATATCCTAATAATTTATCATGAATGGATTTTTATTTGCCCAAACCTACACATTAATAATGTATGCCCAACACCATAAATAATATTCCCCTGGCTACATATATAACTAAAGACTTCTTACAGAATAGCTTAAATTCCCATTAATATCGATCGTGAACTGAATTACATGAACCTGTGCGAAAGTAGGTCAACCATTTTTTACGCTGTTGTACGATCCGCGCTGCTTCTTTTATCTTCCTTTTACATCATGACCAAGGCATCTATCTTTATTGGACCACGTACTCCTGCCAGTTTGGTTATATTGTTTCCCGAAGGCTAGGCCGGCCTTCTAACAGTAGCCGACCTCGTGTACATGTGTGTGATACAGTTTTGACCTTGTGGCTTTCATTAGAATAGTTGTCATGGCGCAAGCCGCCCGGGGCTGAAAAATCGTCGGCAAGAATTCAGTCGGGAACAACTGCAGTACTCGACTTAGCAGATATACAGCCGACTGTAAGACGCGTATTTCGACGGTTGGAATCGTAATTTCGGACAAGCAATCTTGGGAAATCTACAAAGCAACCTTTAGGAAGGTTATGCAATCACAGCAGCAATTTTCCTTGACATCTTCACATCTTCCTTGACATTCTGGCTCACGTGTATTACTCTCCAAGCAGAGGTTTGGGTTTTGCAATTGCTGAAGTTGTTCCACCGGCAGCTGACCACATAGGCAAACCGAAGGGTAGAGTCTCTAACGATCTCTAACCTCCTTGGGTGAACAGTGACGTACATGCTTTCTTTCATCCTTCACTGAGGCAACTTTACATCACGACAGCTGCACTAAGTTTGAGAAGAAAAGACACTACTTTTCAATAGGCTAGAGGAAAACAGTAAAGGGGGGGGAGTGTTAACTTGGAAGGTAAACATAACTATTTTCATGACATCTGGAGAGAAGACGCAACTAAAAGTTAAACAAAATATAAATGTTTTAAGACCTTATTACAAGAACATAATATCCTTTTCATAGCACTAAAAGCTGTTTTCACAAATATTTTACAAATATTTTGCAAAGAAATGTTCAACAGCTGCTGCGTCAAACTTTTACAAGATCGCAGACAAACGTATCTATTATTAATCGCATACAAACGAAAAAGTGTGCCGCACACATTTGTCTTCTCTCCAAGCACCGCCCGTCTCATTAGAGACCCTTGTGACACGGCGGGGTCTCTCCACATTAACTGTTTACTCAGAACCAACAGAAAAAGCGCATCGTGTTACACAGCTCACTCCAGGAATGCGGGTGCCATATGGAAACTATCAAGGAAAAGAACCTTCCCCAAACGAGATTGCTACGAATAGCTAACATTCTTTCCTATGTACAAGTTGCGTATGTACGTATACTGGCCAACCCGTCCACATACCTTTACGTAATTCAGGATTACTTAGTAAGATAGATAATGAGAAATTCTCTAACGTTATCAGGCTATCTAAAATGCGATTGGTAACTACAGAAAATGTAAGTATGCGTTGCTGCACTCCTCAACTCACCTCACCTATCCCTTGTCCTTCTTGAGGCACCACGACTTGGTTCACTATCGTCCTCCATTTAACTCTGTCCTCCGCCGCTCTTATATGATTTATATTGTCTTCCCACCTCTTTCTCTGCCTACCCCTTTTGACTTCCTGGCACTGTCCCTTGTAGTACAGTGGTTGAAAGCCCCGACGATCTTGCTGCACTACTTAGCGTAAAGCAAATTATATATGTCGTAATCATAACGTTTAGCATTCAGACAAAATGAATTCTAGAGTACTGCAATGAAGAGAAATGCAACTTCACACACTTGTTCGCATATTTTCGCTTACGCTACAATACAGATATAGCGATACGCGAGTATAAAAATTCCTCCGCCCACAAACTCTGTTTGGATATGTCAAATTTTGTCAATTCATTTATTCACGATGTTTATCCCCTACGCCAACCACTTATATTACTACAATGAAAGGCAGCCTAGCTGACACACGGGTAAACGGGGAACGCCCATTTCGGTCGACGCGACCCCTTTTGTTTTGAGTCACTCGGGACCACCACCGAACTTAAGTGGGGTTAGCAAATGCTGATCTGTCTATCCGTATTCCTTCCACTTGAAATGAAGCAACATGCAATTATTAACAACCGAAGCTTCAGTAAAGCCTAGCATCTACCGTATGGTTCAATAAAAAAAGTTTAAAGGCTTCACTCCGCCCCCTTCATAGAAAACATTGGAGTAGCCCTTATAGCGCTGACGCCGGTCAAAAGTGATGCGATCATAATTTCAACGATCTGTTCGTGCCGCGACTTTAACGCGGAACAAATACCAGGGCATGTCCTCTCTAGATTTGTGGATAAAGACCGCCTCTTATTATCAGAGTTAGGAAACAACTTTTAAGTTGTTTCCTAACCAGAGTTAGGAAACAACTTTCCTTTCCAGAGTTAGGAAACAACTTTTAAGTTGTTTCCTAACTCTGATAATAAGAAAAAAATTTAAAATTTCACAGGAAGGGACATGAATTGTATAAAGAAGCCACAGTTTTAATTAAAGACCGCAAGCCAATTTGAAGACCGCAGGCCATTTGGGGCTACCTTTCGTGTGGGAACAGTCCTTTCATATGGCAATATCTCTCCTGTCTGATGCGATTTTAATTGTTTAACAACCAACTAGTACATATGTGACAGGTCAATCACTGCGTTAGACGCGTATACACACAAGACACAGTATCTGCCGACCAGAATGCCCGGGGCCACGGAGCAACAATGACGTTCAGAAAAGTACGCTCTACCATACGGCGGTTGGAGGAACGGCAAGACAGCTTCGGTAACCTGCTTCTTGTTTCTTCATCCTCATCCCTTTATGTTTTTCTATATATCATATTGTTTGGATGGAAGCAACGTGTGTATACATATATATATGATCTACATTGTGTGTGTGTGTGTGTGTGTGTGTGTGTGTGTGTGTGTGTGCGTGCGTGCGTGCGTGCGTGCGTGCATGTGTGTGAGCGTGCACGTGTGTGTTCTGTTCTTTGTAGTGTTGCGCTTTTCGTTTTGACGCCTAAACCTTACGGCAGTTTTATCCCTTCTCCATCTCAGATGATGACCCTATGCCGGCTATGGATGAGATGGCACAAGTGGAGTGGATGCCAATGACTCCGCCGCCCGCCGACACAGACGTGATTCCACCACCGAACCACATGGCCGCGGTGCCGTCTGGGAGATGGACGCCGCTAACACGTGGTAGCGACAAAAAACGGGCCATATACATGTATACAAAGCAAACGATCTTCCACCATCAACCTCTGCTTGGAGAGTACCCATGTACGTGTTTGGTACTGGGTACGTACAACCAGCCGCAGGTCTACCCAGGTTACGACGCCGACGCCTTTGAGCAGCAGATGTACCCGGGTTATGCCGCCGCCGTGGATCCCTACTACATGTACGCGTACGCCCAACAGCCGAAGGTCTACGTTGCCGCCATGGAGTAGCAGTACCCGGCTTACGACGCCGTCGCCATTGACCCTCCACGTTCTTCAGTAATGATGGAGGTCAACCTCCCTCCATCCACCTACCTGGTGGACGCCGAGGAGGTCATGCGGACGATCGCGTGTATTCCACTGGCAACGCGGGGAGAGGCTGACTTCGATGACAACGACACCACAGACGACAGCAACTAAAAGGTGTGGAGGGCGGGGGCCCACAGACTAGTCTCCACCAGACTTCTTTTGCAGGGTGAATAAATCGTAGAGAGAGAAGCTCCATTTCCCTGCAAGAAAAGTAATTTTCTTGCGGGGAAATGGAGCTTCTCTTGCCGGCTACCTTCTCTGGCCAATTAATTCCCTTTTTAGGCCGATTTCTCATTTATTCACCCCGCAAAAGAAGTCTGGTGGAGACTACCCACGGACGGGGAGCCTCCAAGAGAACAGCCAAGGCTCTAAAGGTTAGGAACCTTGAACGTGGACATCGGCGATGTCATAACGGGAAACAATGGGTTCTCGTCCCTGTCCTCCATCAGTGAGCGGAGTTCTGCTGCGGAGATGTCTCCACCATCCTGCTTTATAGTGTCAAGGTTAGGAAATGCCGGTTAACATTCTTCTTTCTTCACATCGATCGATGTCTTTAGACACGTGAGTTGCAGCAAGGAGCTTTCATGAAAGCTCCTTGGTTGCAGGAAATGCCTTTGTCAACATGTATCTGTAGATTTCCCAGACACCAAACAGCTTAGCGTCTTGTCGCCTAATCATCAGTTTTAAAACGAGTTCATTTTACTTTTGACTCATCTTGTGAACGTTTCTTGTCTTTGCAGATCCGTTCTGGAGAGGTCCGTATAAATATATAGCACAAATCAGTACGACAAATAAAGCGTATAAAACACACATCTGAGTTCTCTGTCGTTTTTAGATGGTGAATACAATGGTACGGTATGGCTTTGAATTACGATCAACGCTTTAGGCAGGCTATATGATATTGATTCTTCTTAGTGTAGTAGTAAGACGTTCCTTGTGCAGCTAATAGCATTCCTTACATCCCCTGCTAAATACATGTCTCGTGATTAGCTTTTATACTCGTCCCGTCCCTCCTATACTAATATGATATGCAAAACGTGGACCCTCTGAACACCCCATGAGACTAAATGATATAAATATTTTACTTTCTGATTCTTGGCCTGTTAATAAAATTTGGCACCATGGCAAACGCTGATGTTTCATGTCTTCATGATCAAATGACATACTCTCCAAGCAGAGGTTCATTTTTCGGCTTATTTTTGATGTGTTTATGGGCGTTTTTACGGCTCTTCCTTTTTTTGTACTGGCATTTTTGTACGCCAGCAAATGGTAACTGCCTACTAAATGGCACCTTCAGCGGCAAAAAGATCTGCTTGGAGATTACAAATAAGGCGCCTTCGGAGATTTGTCGCCTGATGTCGTGTGAAATTGCCTGACAACAAATTACAATCCTTTTAACAAGGACTTCTAGATTATATCTACTAACTTATACTATGTCTACAGAAGCAAGTATTTCCAAGAAGTCTTCCTACGAACCCTGCAGGGAAAAATTCCTCATTCCCGTTCAACTAGTTTCTAAATGTGTACACTTCCATCACAATTAACAGTTCAACCAATGAGAGAATGGTATTAGTAATCAGCGCTTTGACCAATGAAAGAGTCCGTCAAACAGTTGCATTATTCGTTTTTTTAGTTTGCGTTTCTACGGTTCATTTTTCTGCCAAATCATATTGCATATATAACACGGTCACACAAAGCGACTTATTCCAGAGAAATTCTAGACCTCAGGTGTTTTACAGAGGTTGATAATCACATCAGCCAGAAGTTATCAGATTTCCAGTTGACCCGGTTCCTATGAAACGCACTTTTATGTACAGCTTCTAATGTTTGTTTTCTTTTACGGTCTTTTGCGCCCAGACACTTCTTTTACATTCTGTTCACGTAACACGATTACTAGTATGTGGTCTACCGAAACATCATTACCTAAAGCCAAATATTCTGATGAATGGATTCCTATTGTTAAATTCCTGGTCCCACGCTGTTAATTAGCGTTTCTGAATGAATCTTACGTAAAATTAGTTTGCGTTCTCGTTTCTAGTTCAGATACATCATTTTTGTTACTTATAAAAATTTACATTCTGTCAAAACGCCTCTGTTAACGTTAGCGGTGGTAAATACAATAAAGTTTGTTGCTGAGGTAGACACCGACGGCATGGTATCCAAAGCCCATGGGATTCTCTCAGTCCTCAGGGTAAAATGGGTCAAGAGGTGGTCACTTCTCATGAGGTCTATTGCGCCAATGGCTAGCTAGCGTTACATGTACATGTCCTGAGCAGGTAACTAACTCCTGTATAGACACTACAATAGCCTGTAAGTGGACATAAAGTTGAGTATATGTAGGCCTTTAAAACTGACAAATATTTAATGTTTTGGGTACGATGAAGATGCCAGGAATCTGCAGCATATGCATAAATCATTCACAGCACAGAACGATGAAGTGAAATTGTGTAGAGTGTTTTGGCAGCTGATGCAGTATATCGGTTTAAACCTGGCGTAGCGCCAAGCATGAGTCAGTCTGGCACAGGGCCTATCTAGCTACTCTCCAAGCAGAGGTTTGGGTTTTGGGGGTATTTTTAGTGTGTTTTTAGGCTTTTTTTGGGGGGGGGTCTCTTTTGCACTGAATTTTTTTCCCACCAAACTCAAACCTCTGCTTGGAGAGTACTATCTAGGTTTGGTGGGAAAAAAATTCAGTACTATCTAGCCACGAATCGGACCGAATACGTACGTTGAGTCGCCGTAAAGACTAAAGTTTACATATGCCACCCTTCTCTCAAGTATGAACGAAATGGACGTAAAATCGTTCAAAAACAAGACATTTCCAGAAAAGCATCAATTCGTCTAGATACTGGTATTCCGTTCTATTTCTGAAGGTTTTGAGCAGTGACTAGTATTCGTTACGTGCGAGACAAGCAGACGTTATTTTTGTAAACTTAGATTGTTCCTAAAGAAAACGAACGTCTTTTTCTTGCGCCGCAAGTATATAACGTTACATGTACATGTAATAGGATTAAACAAGTAACAGGATACATGAACATAGGTGAATGTTTGTTTTTAGTTTTTTACCAAAATAAAATGGCTAAATGAAAGGTAAATCCTTTACGGCTACATAATGATGACGACGCAAGTTTTTTTGTCATTTCTTCGCCACCACCTGTTAGACTGCTCAGGTAACAAGTGCCTTGTGTGACTCGGCCTCAGGCTACTAGGAAAACAACTCCGGGTCGCATCGGCGGGCCCGGGCTTCTCAGTAACGCCCATCGGTGCGTGCAAACACCTGTACGTGTTTATTTACCCACATTTACCATATTGTACCACTATCCGTAGAGCCGCCATTCGGAGTAGCACATCAGCTTCGCAGGCAGGACGGTTCGGTAGTTTCCAATCAAAGGACTGTGAAGCTGTGGTGTCACAGATGTAGAAAGACATGTGACGTCACACGTTAAATTTTGTGGGTTCGTGTGAAACACGACTGTTGGAACAAACGTCAGAGAAAACACACTGTGCATTTCCCTGCCAATGTACGTTTATTAGGTTTGTATGGAACAATAAAACGATTGTATAAATCCGTGGCTAGTTAGAGCTAGCAAGCATTTTAAAGCTGAAAGAGAAGGATACAGAACTAAGTTGTATTACATGATATGTGGATCGACAATGCCACCCAAACCACCATCACAAAAGCCTAATAATTAAGTCATATACTTGATGGTTTGGATGCCAGGATTTACAGCGTTATCGCTGACATGCGATAGGACAGAATAGCACCAGACGTTTCAAGTAGCATCAAACACTTTTCGTGGATGTACTAATAGTGCTTTTTGTCTTGAATCCGAGTCTGTCAATGATAATATCTGGAAAACAGTATCATTGGCAGCTACGGTTGTATCAAATTCCCGATTAAAACGCCTAAAGCACGTCAAACGCTCTAAATTTAAACGTCAAAATAAGCCTAAGTTTAACATCTAAAGCTCTGCTTCAACCACATCCGATCAAGGAGGTATTTATCCTCCTTGATCCGGTACAGAATCGCCTGGATATTCTTTTTATGTTCCTTCCACAGCTGTTTCGCCTTTTGGGAGCATGACATATCCGGCACGTAATGGGCAAAGAAATAGGTCAACGATCTGTTTATAATCTGGCAAAGGATCTCAACAAATAGATCCCCGTTGTGCACTAAAAACCTAGAGTGGTAATTACACAACTATAAAGTAAACACGGCATGGCTGTAACAGCCCTAATCTTACAGTAAGGGGATCATTCATGGTATCTGTTGTGGAAATCCGGCGTTATCTAATCCGGAAGGAACGGGTCATCTGTATACAACATGCAATCCTCTTATCCCACGAATGGCCACGATGTATACCTGTCTTTGGAAAAAGGGTCAGCAACAATATAGGAGATCGACCTTAGGCAAATTCCCACCTTCAACGTAAAACTCAACATGTTGATTTATTCATATACGTGTACGTAGGTTAAAAATGTCTGTATCCATGGCGCGAGCCCATGCCGGTATGCCGCAGATTGGTCGATACTTGGCGGGTTTCTCTAGAACGGAAGGTTCCGATCGGATCCACAGTGGATCGGATCCTTGAAAATACTCATGAGACACAAGATCTAACGCCTAAAGCACACTATCACGATGACAACGCCATACAGGTTGCAATCACTATATTAGAGTCCGTAGCAATGTTTTTAAACAATTAAATGTAGTAGTGGTAGCTTCCCTAGTACCCAGCTGTAGGAATGTGGCCAATCCCCAGCCATGACCTTTGTACATAGTTATTGCACTTGTTTTTGTTATTATTTGTTTGTTGTTATTTTTTCCTCACCACCACCACCGGTCACGCTGGGAACGACCACTTCCCTAAGCATTAGACCCCGCGAGGGGTATTGCTTAGTATTGTATAGAACTAGAACTAGAAGTGGTAGTAGTAGTAATGTTAGGGTCCGGTCATCACATACGTCGTCCCAAGGACATTATAATATACATGTATACATAGTCTTTGGTCGTACGATCGCAAACTGTATGCATTCTTGCAAGACTGATAGTCATGCACGTATTCTGAAAAAAAAAAGCTGCCTTGTCACGGAAAAGACTGTCCTCGGTCCTCCTCGGTGCTTGGTTCAGCTACAGCCTGCTTGAAAACCCTGCGACATCAAAATGTTCCCGCACCGTAACGTATAGTCAAAGGTACGAAAACACCTGGGCAAACCCTCCCCAGACTGCTGTTACAGTCTGATGCACAGTTCTGTTTGAAAACAAGTCAGGCACAATGAGAGCGGCTCAGTCAACATTACCCAGCCAAACGGCAAATACTCCGCACTAGAAATAGCTACCCGTTCCCTAGTGCATGTACAGAATGTTGTATGCGATGTACGGTGCATTTTGTACATGTAACTCAAACACTTGTATGTGTCATTGGCTTTAAATTACTAGTAACATCTTCATTGCCTGTATCAAAATAAACACGTTGTCTATCCTCCTCACTCTTTCGTTGGGGCGATATCCATCTTTGTCACAGCGGCTATTTTGCTGTACTAATTCTAGGGTTGTCTGATTTATATTTTACGTAACACAACACCATTTTACCACAGGAAGGAAGGGTAGTACAATGGTTATACGAATATACACCGTTACTTATTACGAATGCCACAAACAGGTTGGTGCCAAAAATGTATCCGACACGCAGATTCTTTTAAATAACCCCTCCCTCTTCCCTTTGGAGGTGGTAGAGGTCAAATGATAACCTTAAGGGCATCATGGAACACAAAAGGTCAAGCAAAAGGTCGAGTGCTGTCTACCAGCGTCTTTGTATGACGTCATGAAGTACCTTTGACCTTCCACCTCCCGCAAAAAAGGACCACGCCCACCTCCGAAAGCGACACTGTATCCAATTAAAATGGGTCTGGACAGCGTTTCAAAAAACAGGCCTGGGCACAAATCTAGTCTACATAGCATATACGGAAGCAAACATCGTGCCGAAATGAACACAAAAAAGGTTGCGTCAACGTAAAACAGAGTAGAAAAACATTTATTAAATCACCACAGGGTCCCAAGGCGCCAAGCTGTAATTTCTCTTGTCCTCACTAATTACGTCGCCGATGCGTTATTCACACACATGTAGACGATTGTGGAGGGATGTTTGTGAATTTTTCAAGTTCTGAGAGCCACAATCGTTTCTGACAACGAAAAACAAATAATAATGTTAACCCCACCCTTTGGCTAACATGAAACTGGCAGGCCGTAGAATGCACCTCGCAAAAAAACAAGCAAATGGCCCAACCACTCGAATGAGTCACGGAAAACTTGTCTGCCCCCCACTGAAACACAGAACGCACTTGACACATAACAGCGACGTATACGCCCACCCACACATACTGTACACACGGGTGAAAAGACGACCTCTTACTACTATATGTTATAAAGTTGTGAATTACAAGCTCTATAGGGCAATTATAACATGTATAAAATGACCCTACACGACCTGACTTGTCTGTCATGGCGTAGCTGGGCACATTTCTGGTTCATCGGTCGACAAAAGAATATACAGGCGGTGACCCCAACTTTACTGACACCACTGAGGTCTTTAGTGAGGCGGAGAAAGCTCCAAAATTTCTCTGAATTTTCAGGAATTCTCATCAGCGCTTATCACATAGCTTATATGGGGTTTTTAGTCAGTTGTTCTGTGTTTATTAAACATTTTGTGTGGTACAGTACTTAGCACGTGACACTAGTCACACCACCACACACCCACATAGCACGGTTCAGGGCCGACAAAAGTTACAGGGAGACGCCCACATCATTAATGCACGCAACAGGAGCCGGAAAATCCGCGATATGCTCTGCTAGAAATCCCTCTCCATGCTGCAATTGTATATGTAAAAGTCTTTGAAACTTTAATGAAAGCCTTCACGCCTTGGTAAAAGGCTGTTATGAAGTGGTGTGGTCATCCTAATCGTCAAAAAGTATTACTAGTCTCCTCCAGGCCTTCCTATGGGGGTACAGATCGTAGAATTCGGTAAAAAATGGGAAGCATAATTGACCTGGGAAGGTTTATCAAAACCTTTCCAACTCTACGGTGGCTAAACTCCCTGGCCAATTATTCTGCCTCTTAGGCCAAGTTTTACTGCTTGTAAATCTGCGCATGATGTTCCATCACTTGAATATACACTGCAGACAACACTGAGGCTTTTAGATGAACGATATCATGGTTACTTTCTAAAGCTTAGACAATCAAACAGATTACCTAGACTACTCTAGAAGTTGAATCAATTTATTTGGTTCCGGTGAGAGTTTGCATTTGGTGTGTAATCCGGGGAACAAATGTAGTTTTTGGAGTGTTTTCAAAACGGCCAGGCATACTGCGGTCAATATATCAATATACCATCGGTTCAAGGCGTATTGCGGCGTTTGAAGAAATCAATTCGAAAGCAAACGCTTGTGCATACATATTAAAAAGGCTCATGATGGTATCCGATATCGGCCAGGAAGACGATCAGTGTTTGTCTGTGTCTTGAACACGTACACGCCCTCTCCTAAACAATATGCCCCAAGCATTAAACATCTAAGAACAGATAACGTAACGTTACACATGTACCGTGCTATATTGCAGAGGCACATACTGATTTCGGATGCGGCACGAAGCTATTTATTGTATCAACAGTCTACAATATGAGCCGTAATAGACTAGATCAGTTGACTTGTGACGGTCATATTGCCCTCCCCCTTTCGTCACGCTTGTCATTTTGGAAAGGTGATTTAGTGCTAGTGTCTGCTCAGGTAAAGTATTACGACCAGACGCCCTCCCACCCTAGTCCCGGTATACGGTTTCATGGTAAACATCTGCGTAGTTTTTAGGTACGTAACACCTAGTACATACCCCTGGACGCATCCACTTGAAGTTGTACCGCTGTAGATTCTCGTGGTTGCTGAAGTAGAGAGACTGGTCCTCTGCTGGGAACTCGGGATCCTCCCACAGCCCGCCCTGGTTCTCCGACTTGATCTCTTCGTAAACCTGGCCCTTGTAGGGCACCGCTTCCTCCGGCGTAGCCATCTTGGTGCGAGGTTTATAGCGTTATACCGCGAGTGTGTGTTTTAGACTACCAAACGCAGGTATAATCTGGCTGGAGAGAGGAATATGGGAGGGTGGGCACACACACACACACACGAGGGCAGGGCGACCTTGTCTGCACGTCCGTCCTGCACTGGCGAACCCGATCGGTGACTTCCGACTGAATGACGCTGCTGACGGGTTAAAGGGTGTGTGGGCAGGGCAGGTACTTGGTATGCAGGGTTGTGTCACACGGGTGGTGTTGTGGGTTATCGTGCTTGTACACTGTACACTGCAGCACTGCCCCGGGCTTTTAGACAAGGTGATTGGGCAGTCGCGCTGTGCACGCAGTTATTATCGGGTCATCAAGTATTCAGACCGGCCCACTAGGGACACCCTGCCGGCGGGACGATACATTACTGATATAAAGAATGTGACGATAACAGCAAATATGGCATCACTGGAAACTTAATTATTTATCTGCCTAGTTCTCTCTTTTAGTAGCATTAAAAATATGTAAGCATTCTATTGGGAAGTCGCTTGGTTGTGTTGCCCCCAGAATTTGACTCAAACCAGCTGGTTTTGATTTTGGAAATGTTTTGTAAGGGCCTTTTAACAATTTAAAGGAGGAACTGGATGTCATTATAGGGAATATAGAAGGTTCCGTATGTCACAAATATACAGCGATGAATTAATCGCGACTACTCGAAACATTGCCATGTTGTTGGGCGTGTGAGTGTTACTGTTGTTTGTCTTCCCGTATCGCTGTCAGTGTATGCTTTTATACTTAAAGGGTCAAAGGTCGTCCATGTCATGTTTTGATTGGGTATGTATGTGAGAGGGCAATGAGGTTCAACGGGAGATGGTCATGTCACAGAATTGTAGAATAATGTTGAAACGTCAGTAATATTACTAGGGTTAGAAAATTGTGGCGGTGACTACGCTATGCAACCGGTGTTGTGTCGCAGTTCAAGATTCAAATGCAGCATGCGAACGACATTATCAGTCCTAGCGGAATTTGTGTGCACTGCAGTGCCTAGTTCGTATAAGACGGGTGTTTTTTTGGCGACGCCTAAGGGGCGAAGCATTAGAAACTGGGAACCACGCGTTTGTAACATTGAGCAGGAAGTAAGAAAGGTATTTTGTATTTTACATTAGATAATGACAAAAACACTGGAAGAACATATCAAATTTGATAGTATTTTATTACAGGTTTGCGTAGCGAAACCTGTTTTATCTCTCTAGTAGATATTTCGTAACAGTAAGACGTAGTCGTAGAAAAGTTGAGTAAGTAACATGGATCAGTTCTCTGTCTGCTGTACATATTTGTTACTGAAAATGTCACGGTTTAGAAAAGTTGCTTTGGTGCAAATCGACGAAAGAGCTACATTTGGCGTTTGTATGTATATGAGAGAGAGAGAGAGAGAGAGAGAGAGAGAGAGAGAGAGAGAGAGAGAGAGAGAGAGAAAGCATAGATTGATAGATACCGTAGATAGATAGATGTTGCTATGTTCATTTTAGCAAAGTAGAGCTGTAAATATTGATAGCAGAATCCAAAAACAGTCGAGGATATCATCTTAAACTGTTCCTATCCTATGATTCATGTCTGATATTATAGGTATCCATACAAAACGAATATAACTAAACTTACGAGATATTAAGTTTATATATCTTAATCAAAGCAACCCAAAGGAGTACATAAAAGATTCATTCATCAGTATATGGTGTACAAGAAGATAATACTTGGTGCGTAATTATAAGTAGTCAGAACGTAACCCCATAAATACATAAAACCTTCATTGACTAGACTACAGTATACTAAGTACAACATCATATACGTTATTATATAATAGCAGTACAGAGTAGGATGAGTACCATAGAAGAGAAACAGAACTTTGAAAATCTTTCAAACTACATACAGCGATACACGGCTGCAATGCCTAAAGTCTGATTGGCAACACGGTAACGTTTGGTTAAACCAAGGACAGCTAGCCTACGTGCCAGGAAGATACTCCGCCATATTGATGATGATGTAAAACCTCCTCCTTCGATCGTCTGTTGCCAAGACAGGTTCTGAATACGCTTCCGTGTACGCCCGTCAGCTTTAAGACAATATATTGTAGACGCCTTCCCTTACATTTGTCTTGAGGTATAAGGTCTTGCTAAGGTCTGACGAAGGAAATCTTCTTTACAGAAACATCCCCAGAAGAATGTGCACCTCCTCCTGAACACGTAAAAAGAAGGAATATATGAAAAATTGATGTTAAACAAGAAAGCCAACAAAACAGATACAACGTCATAGAAAAACTCATTTCTCTCAAAGTCATTTTCGGGAGCAACAATATCACTGTTTCTTGCAGTCAACCTGACTTTTGTCGTAGTGGTATTGATAAAATGGCCATGGAACGCATTATGCAAATGAGCGAGCAGGTTTAAAAACAAGCAATACACACATCTAAGCGTTATCTTTGATATCAGTGATCTTTGTGTGATACGAAGCTATATGAAAGACTCGAAGAAGAAATGGGCGATTTTCTACTTTTGGATGCAAATGCTTACGAAAAAGTCAATGAGAAGTTACCTTTAAAAGAGCGGCTGTCTTAAGTGTAGTTTTATTGGATACTGCATGCACCTGTGTCGAATTCGGTGCGTTAGCGTTGTGATCGGACCTACAAAATTCTTAACAAAATTATTACAGGTATGATGTTTGTTAAGCTCTGAAAAAAATGATCCATTAATCAGTAAAAAAGTGCTGTCCATGCAAATGGTATTTAGCATATGTCCAATTTTGTTAGATGTCATAAGTTTCTTCTGTAATTTTCAGTGCACTTACTGGACGTCCTTTCATTCCAGCGAGAGCCGGAGAATCTGCAACACAAGCAAAAGTTATAAGTTACTAAAAGAAGACACTACTGTTGTTACAAATATTAGAAATAACGCTATATTGGTACTAATACTAGTACTACTACTGCTACACATATTACAATCTTGTGGACTGAGCTGCACTCTGCAAACTTCGAAGGCTTGTGAAATTTGGTTAACAGTTCCTGTACCACCTGTTTTTCAGGCAATGCTGGGTATACAAAGGACGACTAACAAACTTTACACAATATTACGGTATCACATACAATACAGAATGTTCAGGTATTTCGTACCGAAGAAGGCCTTGAGCCTGATGGCTATCCTCCAGAAGCTGGCTGCTGAGATGGTGTTGTCCTGGTCCGCGTAACGCCGGATAACCTTAGCGGCCAGCTGCCCGTCTATCGACACGCCTGTGGGAGGGGCAAACACCTGTTACTTACTGATAATTACACACTTCCGGATGGAAAATTCATTCTCATACAATGAGAAACGCTAGTCTCCACCAGACTCCTTTGTAGGCTGTATACATATATATATAGTAGAGATCGCGGCCTAAATTGTAATTGGTAAAGGGAGTTGACCGGCTATAGAAGGTCCAATTTTACAGGTATAGTACAAACTATATAACTACTACATATTTAGCCTGCAAAAGTGTCTGGTGGAGACAAGAGAAATGCCTGCCTCGCCACCTTCCATGCGCTTTATTTATTAGATGAAGAGTCGTATAATATACAACTAATAGAAATAGTATGAAGTTTTTTGTCCTACCGCAAACTTCCCTGAGCGCCTCTCTCAGCTCGTAGGACTCCAGCTTGCCGTTCCTGTTCGTGTCGCTCTTGTTGAAGGTAGCCTGAAATAAGTTACATGATAAAGAGCATAAACAAAAAGGTTTCAGACCTTCGGGAAGAATTTTGTGTTGCGAAGCCAAATCTGAACTGAACAGCAAAATTGACGTTCAAAGTTTTGGTTAAGTGTCACGTACCATCCAGCCACAGATGTCATTCCAAAGTTCCTTGAACTCGTTGTATTCAATCTTCCCAGAGCCGTCTGCCTGAGTAGAGTTAAGGTTTCAACTCTACTCTTGGTGTTGTAAGTGCAGATCAAAGAAGGTTTCTGCGAATACTCATAAAACTCAAACTCATTAAAATACAAATGCATGTATTATGTATGATGGCGAACGTCACTAGCTGCATGAAAAGTGGGACATACCAATGACGATAAATGCCAAGCAAGTCTCATTAGTAATCAATATTTCATAATCATTACCTAGAAAAGCAATGTGAATAAAACTGATATTCATAATATCATATTCCCTATTTTGTTCATACCATTTAAGTGTAGGGACGGATAAAAGTAAGTACTAATACAACAGAGTAAACTACTATGCCAACTACTGTCTAAAACTACTTTTTATTGTTTCCACTACAAAGGATACGTCGTACATCATGACCATGTCCCTGCAGACGTCTAGTGTGAAGCTGGGGTCTGTGGAAAACAAAATATCATTTTCGTTAAAAAAACTATTAAATTTTCCACACTGCAGTGGCCAACACTAATGACGGTAGGACACCAGTTTTCGTCAAGGAATGCATATGAAGCTACCGCCTCTATGACGTCAATTCAGTGGGTGAAATATAGTAGATAATCTGTGGCATCCACCGTCTCGTTGGTAACGTTAACTGTTTATCAATATCATATATTAGAAACCCACATTGGTTACAGGATTGCGTTTTAAAGCAGCAACAATTGACACATGGTATATTTCTTTTAGAGGAGATTGTGGTATTTTCTACAACCTTTGAAAACTGGAAATACTAACACGGTAGCATCCTCTATTCAAATTACAATTCAAAAGAGGCGGTACAAGTATTTACCCTTGAAGTACACATCTATGACGCTCTTCAGTTCATAAGTATCAACTGCCGGCTCCACCTACAGAAAAAAAGTGTGTATTTTTGTTTACGAAGTTCAAGCTCTAGGAATAATGTCTTCTGCTCATAGATGAGCGTCTAGTTAGATTCAAACAAAACAAAACAAACGATGCGATTGCAATATCATGCACTTGTAACTACATGGGTGCCTATTGCTCCACCCACCTCCGACAAAACGGAGAAATGCAAAATAAGGATGCAAATAGATATGACTCAGATGCAGTCTTATTGGCCATGGTCGAAACGCTGATTGCCATGCTATCATTGGTCGAACTTCTTATTGTGACACAGCACGAAACGTTGGATTTGTACTTGTACATTGGTAGTAAATAAAATTCAAGTCCGGTAATATCATTTGCAACCATTGCTAAGCCATTTTATTTACTTCCATTGTCAAGCCCAGCAATTTTTACAATGTAAATATTACCGGCATTTACAGACATTTACTACCATTGGTAAATCCAACGTTTCGCGCAGTTCGTGATGGACATTCACAATCGGCCCAGTACCTCCTCTTCTCCACTCATGCTTGCGATGACCTCAAACGCCTTCCGGACTCTGTCCTCTTTCTCTCCCACCAGGACTGGAGTGGGCTGTCGTCACAAAACGATACAGAAGTGTTAAACACAGGAAGGAAATGCGTTAGGTTGGTGAATGATTGAATATTCTTCGTCTTTTATTCACAACCACATGTTTGACAAGAGTCGACTTTTCGATGACCGTCTGTCATCTTCATCACAGCACATATGACTGGTTCACTGTCGCACTTATTAGCTTACCAGCTTCAGTGCACAGTAAACCAGTAACACCTAGCTTCTGAGCGCGCGGTGAACCAGAATTTAAGGTAGAAATGGGCTGTTGCCACATTTTGAAGGCCGTATCCTATAGTGTACTATACCCTACCCAGGCACTGGACAAGGCCCATGTATGTTTCGTAGGAGGAAAGTTGGGAGGTAGCTAGAATCGGTGCGACGACAAAGTGAAGCTAGTTTACGTGTTTGCGTGCTTTTGACGAGGTCAGTGCGCCTAGATCTAGACACCTAAAATCAAAATATTATTACACAACAACCGCTTAATGCGTATTACTAGCTGTAAACAGGCACAAGGTGATGATGTTTCAATCACTAGTTAGTAAGCCTCCATCGACTTTTATATGTGCATGACAACGCAACGCTGCTATTAAAATGTCGCTAGCCTCTACCAGGCTTCATAAGCAGCTGGAGTGAGTAGAAATTGGCCAAGAAGTTGGTCCGCTAAAAGGAGTACAGTTCGGGTAAGGCAAACTGTACTCCTTTCGCGAACCAACACCCCTGGCATGATGTCTGTCTATTTTCCCAATTGCTACTCTCTCCAATCGTTTCTGAAGCCTAGTTGTAAAATGTCGCTAGCCAGAACCGAATGGATAAGACACTACAATACGCAAGCGCGAAATGTGGACGAGTCAAAGGTCATTATGCCACCTGTTATTTTTTCCGTACTTTTTGCTGACGAAAATGATATCAGTTATTCAAAATGAAAATATGAAAATAGGGCGTCACGGTTGGTCTGCGCGTTTATAACCAATGACCTTTGACATCGATGACGAATACGACGATGACGACACAGTGGGCACATTGAACGAAGCCGTGTACAGATGGATTGGTTTTTTGCCAGAAGCAACAGTTTGCACCACTTCTGTACCTTTTCTTCCACTGCTTCTTTTTCGTCTTCTCCCCCCTCAACCGGTTCAACCGGCTCAACCGGCTCCTCCGGCTGGGGTCGAGCATCAGGGAAGAAAGAAAGTCAAAACTCAATCGCATTATACCCTGGGTGCCAGACTAGTATCGGGCCGTTAGCCGGGTTCTTTCGGTAGCCAAGAGCAATGCTGAGCCCGAGGGAAGTTATCGCGTAGGTAATTAATTGTAGGGGAGGCCGGTATAGTATTGCGCACTGAAGCCCGCGGAGTTTGGCACTCAGGGTAATCGCATCATGGAGCACAACGCTGGTCGGCTACTAGTTTCCTAGCCTCTACCAGGCTTCGGAAAGCGGCTAGTGTCACCAGACACTAGTGCTGAGTACAGCTACTCTTGCGCACGCGTTGGGATGTAGAAGAGACTAAGAGCTAACGATATATATATAGTTAGTGGCGTGCTGCCTGTGCAGACTGTGAAACTACTACTACTACTACAAGCTTACTAGCGACCCGTGTTCAAAAGCTCCCAGATGTTGCTCTGTAAAACTCTAACAGATAGATAGGTACGTAGGAAGGTATATGTGTGTGGGTAGATGTCAGGGTAGAGACTCCGTTCTGTAGAGATCCCAATCGGATCGGAGTTTCTGTTGACAGAGACTCCAATCGGGATCTCTACTGGTAGAATCGCTTTCTACGGGATCGCATTCTACCGGATCTGAGACTCTAACCTGAAGTATAGATAACTGTTAGATATACTGAGTTGTACAGGTACACATTCGGCCCTAGGCGTACGGACAGATTTCATGAGGAATGTTAGGAATAACCGGTGATTGTCGTACCTTCTTGACTTCCACTGTTTGTTCTCTCCTGATGACCTGTTCAGGTTCAGCATCCCTGAAGAAAAAGGGTGAAACGTATTCAGTGTGTATCACATAAAATGTAAGCCTCCACCAGACTAACTCCGCGGGTTCAAATTAAGTAAAATTCAGCCAAACAGGGAGAAGAATTGGCCAGGTCAGCCAAAATAGAGCTCATTTGCCCGCGCAGTAACCTTCCCACGGACTGACTCAGCTAGCCAATTATTCTTCCCTTTCTGTTATCCAAGAAGGCCTAGTGGAGGCTAATAAAAGGTCTTGAGCCGTTTGTGTAAAATACGTCAGCCGAATCTAACAGAGCATATATCCTTAATTTAAGGAAGCTCTTTGCTATATAAATGATCGTTGTTCTTGATTATTAAAGCTCATGTAATTTTTGGTTGTTGTCACAGCACGCACGCAGCTCAGTTTTTGTTCAACTGTTTGTAACAAGTATCCACAGAGAAAGAACAAACAAACAAACAAACAAACAGAAACATTCGGTACACTTCAAAATATTCTCAATCATGCGACCTGTTTTAGTATTGGTGAGTGAATAAGCAATGGCCACGTCACTAGCATGTAACGTTACAGCTAAGCATCCGTCCAAAGTATTTATTATATCAAAAGTTAGTCGTGTTGTGTGAAGGAGACACAGACAGTGGTGTTCCCTCAGATGTCACTCACGTGTGGTGCTTCTCCTGAAGGATTCGGTCTACGAAGAAGTCGTCCTGGTCTCTTTAACGGAACATGACATGGCGTGGTGGAAACAGACAGTGAGCGAGTGAGCAACGTAAAGTCAAGCTGAGAAAAGCAAGCGAAGCAACCTGGTGTCCAGTCTATCACTTTTTTCGGGCCTGTAGAAGGTCCTCCCCGCCTAGTTCAACTAAGCTCCCGGTAGGAGTTTTGAATGTGGTTAAACTCCTACCGTGCAAAACTTCTACCGGGAGCTTACTACAAGGCGCAAAACGCCTAGGGCATGCTAAGCCTAGCTAGGCGGGTTGAGGGTGGGGCAAGCTACTACCAGCCCTGACGAAAGCCCGCCCAAACCACGATGGACTGGACACCAGGCTACAAGCAAAGAGGTAACATTGAGCTTCTATTCTATTGTAAACATGTCTACTTCCGCTCGGTGGCACGAAATATGTGGGAAGAAATGGACTGCATACAGACGAGACGTTTGCAAAAGTGAATGTGAAGCAGAAGTACAGAGCGTGAAGTGATGAAATGTACAACAATGGTTAAAACTTGAAACAGTATGTAGAGTTGTACCTTACGATTTGATATCCCATTTTGTTTGATTTTTTTTAAACCGTCGATACTTTGTGTAACGTTGATCCTGATTGGTCAACATGATACGAGGGGTGATCCAAAAGTTCTCGGCCTCTCCCAAAAAACGTGATGGCAGAAAGATTTTTCTTACACTATTTTTTAACATAGTCTCCTCTAACTTCAATGCACTTGGTCCAGTGATGTTCCAGCTTTCCTTTCCCTTGTGGAAGAATATTTCGTCTTAAGCCCTTAAAAATGCCTAAACCACATCAATGACGCCATCATCACCATCAAAACGTTGACCACGTAAGTGGAACTTGAGTTTAGGAAACTGGTAGAAGGCTCACGGTGCTAGGTCAGGTGACTAGGAAGAGTGGGGTAAGACTTCAAAGCCAAATTCGTTTGCTGCTGTCACTGACCCCTGTGCCGTGTGGACAGGTGCATTGTCAGCGCGTCAACTCGGAGCTTTTCTCCCCTTTTCTCTGTGATTGTTGCCCTCAAATGCCGCAATTCTGGTGCACAGTATACCCCATTGATGGTTTGACCCTTTTGCAGGTAGTCAATAATGATTACCCCCTCACTGTCCCAGAAAACAGAGGCAAAAACCCTTTCAACGGGTAAAACTCGCTTGGGATGCTGGGAACCGTTCTTCGTCAATTATTTGCTCTGCTGTTTTGATTCGGGGTGAAAGTGGTGAACCCATGTCTCATATTGGGTGACAAATCGTTTGAGTAAGTTGCCCTGATGGACTGAATTCGTTCCTTGAAATGCCCAGCCTGTTTAACGTGTGATGTTCAGACAACATTCTAGGCACCCATCATGCAGACAGGTTGCTCATCCCCAGGATGTCTGACAACACATTGTGAACTGTACCACAAGTCAGGCCAAAGAACCTGCTACATGTTGGACAGTCTCACATCTGTCATTTACTACCATGTTATGGATGGCCTCAACTGGATTGTCCATGGTGCTGATTTGTGGCATCCTGACATATGTTCATCTTTTGTGCTCTCCTTGACGCGCTTAGAACTAGCAACCCAGTTCTTTGTGGTTAAATAAGAAGGGGAGTCATCACCAAGTGACTTGATCATGTCTTTATGGATTTCCCTAAGAGACATAGCTTTTTATCGATACACTTGATCACAGCACACACTTCTGGTGCGGCCATTTTGTGATTTTGCCCTCACCCGCCCCATTTTCACGGGGCATCACGTGCTAATAAATGAATGTAAAAATTTGCATTTTTGTGGGCAGTGATGTAAGACGTCATAGTATACAGTTATACCAAAGAATACGCGTTTGACCTGTATTTTCTAGGTGAGGCCGAGAACTTTTGGATCACCCCTCGTATCTCTCCTTGGTGCTGATTTGTCGGTGCCGTCACTGTCCTTGGTGCTTATTGGCTACTACCTGCATCTGTCAATGACTTTGACGTGGGCTAAAATATATAGAATACTACATGGTGCATTCCGTATCACCCGAGCTACCAGCCTTTCCGCGGGTGATACGGAATTCACCTTGTATTTTATTTGTCATAGTCATACCCGCCGTAGAAAGCACACATTTCAATGCAAAATGTGCCACAATCCAGTATTCGAATTTTCAGAAGCGGTACACTTGGTGCAAGCGGAACGGGTTCGATTTATTCTATGGAACATTTAGAAGCCCGTGTGATAACCGTTAGAACGTCGTGTAATACCGCTAGTTATCACACGGTCCGGAACACCCATATCGAACGTTATCGCGGCCCAGGTAATATGATGATATAAAACCGTTGTACATACTCGGTCGTGCTCGGTTTCTCTGTGTAGATCCTCAGCAAAAACTCGGCCTCCTCGTTGGGCTTGAAGGTTGACGGCATGACGATGTAGTTTCCTGGAGGTAGTTTGACGCGCTTGGTCACCTCCCGCAGGTTGATGTAGGACCCGCTGGTGGCCGCTGGGCGGCGCGTGCACACGTCTCGCTTCTTTAGCTTCTTCTGGTTCGGGGCCTGGAGAGAATAGATGTATTGTATGCAGAACCGTCCTTTATCAAGAATCGTTTTTTAACCAAAACGGTACTTTATCCAGAACCATGCTTTATCTAGAACTAATTAAGTCCAGGCATGGTTTGGGGCCTAGAAAGCCCAGAACCGTTCTTCTATCCAGGACAGTTCTTTATTAATAACCGTGCTCTATCCAGAACCGTCATTTAGCCAGAGCCGTGCTGTATCCGGAACCATGCTCAGTTACGGTTCTGGATAGTCCACGCGTATCCAAAACCATGCCTGGGGGCAAATGTACGTTCTTGGACACGAGAAGACTATCATGAACGAACCATGCCCGATGCTAACCCTGACCCCAACCCATTCAGGCATAGAGCTATGTAGAACGGTCTTGGATACAGACGCGTTGGCATGGTTCGTCATACATTTACTTGCTTTTCGACGTGCGGTTGCGTTTCGTTTAAAAATCGCTAGGTGGCAGCACGCACCGTTCCGTAGATGTAGAAGCCCACTGCCAGGTTGGCCTTCCCGAGATGCTTCTGTTTGCGGCGGTCCTTCTGGATGAGGCTGAAGACCACCGTACACGTGTCGTCATCATCCTCGTCATCCGGGTCCTCCACGCTCACCACGTACTGCGGGTTGCTGCAGAACGTGCTAGCTGAATAGAAGTAACAAAAGATACACTATGAATATCACCAGGGTGCAAAATACGTATTTTCCCCAGTTTGGCCAAAGCTTTGACGCCCATGGCCATCAATTTATGAGGTTGCCGTTAACGCGGTCTGTTTGTTTTAGATGGTAAGCCGTAAGCCAGGCCACCTGGCGCTGTAAGGAGATCGCTCACATGCTGGCCGAGGCGGGGCACAAGTCGTACGCTGGGCGCTTTGAATTAAAAAACGAAACAATCACGAGCGTCTCAAATTAAGTTTGGTACAGAAATAGAATAATAGAAACAGAAACGTATTTTCACTGGGCGTCCTTTCGCGAAGCGAAGATTAATAATGACGTTGATCCTGATTGACCGACATGATGTCTCTCCTTGGTGCTGATTTTACGGTGCAGCCACTGTCCTTGGTGCTGATTGGCTACTACTTGCACTAAGCTCTGTCAGTAACTCATTTTACCACTTCAACGTGATCTAATAATGCTGTACGTACTCTTAAGTAGAATGCAAACAACTACAATTCACTGTAGTCGATGTTACAAGCATTGACGGTGCAGCTAGTGCAAAAAAAATGTGCCTGTTGTATCCACAACCGTGCGCTATCCTGAGCCATGTTCAGGCACGATCCTGAAAAGTCCACGCGTGTCCAGGACCGTGCCTGGGGAAAATCTATGTTCTTGGATACGCAGAACCATGCCTGATTCTAACCTTAACCAATTCAGGCATAGAATTAGATAAGCACGGTTTTTGATACAACAAGGCTGCTAGTATTTCGACACCTACTTCTGTAGTTGGCACACCCTCCGGCCGTCATGCCCCGCTGCCACTTCCCGTGACGCTCGGAGGAGTTCCACTTCTTACACCCGACCAACTCAGGCTCCACCTCGCCCACTGACGGCTCCAGGTGACAGATCTCAAGCGTCTTCCAGATCTCCAGGAAATCTTGGAAGGACATCCTGGAGGAAAAAAAATCAGATGATTATAAAGAAAGTTTCAATTGTCATTTCCAACACAAGAAATTGGAGTTTACCAAGATCTTCGACTGTCTGTACACTCCAATCGCTGCCGAGGAATGAGCAACCCACCGCTTCAGTGATATAACGTTATGCAGATCACATACGTTAGCAGTGGATCAGAGGTTACAGAAAGTCAAGTCTGTGGCGCCCTCCGTCTTTCTTGAGTGATAACAGATTCTCTCATATACAAGAGTGTTGAAGCATCAGTGAGTGCCAAACAAGATGTATGATCTACGTACCAGAATTCACCGTCGTCCCGTTTGACCACACCCAGCTCTTCCTTCCGCTCGTCGGTCACACCTTCCCATTGGGGTGATCTGGAGTAACAAGAACAGACAGGGCGAATATGTGTCAGTAAATTTGATGCTGTAGGATTTTCAAACAGGCTGTGACAGAACCGACCGACAAATGTCTAAGAGACGGTCTTTTCTCTAAGGATATAGCTTTTGTACGACGCATCTGCGACTATCCGAAGAATGCCTTTAGTTTGCTATCGTACGACCATCGTACGACACAAGTGCCCGGGTTCGTACTTACTCGTCGCTCCATGGTCCCTTCCACTCGATCTTTCCCCAGGGGTTCCTAATCCGGACCAGCTCGGTGTCGTTAACCTGGGAAATGAAAGTTTTAGCCTCATAACTACTCAACGTACAAAACAAACATACGTCAATATGATACAAGAAACAAGATAGTAGTAAAGAAGATGTCTGATCTACATACCAGTGGAAGTAAATACTTTCAGGAGCAAATCGATGCCATCGAAGTCTACTAGAACAACTACATGTACACCTATAACAACAACTACTGTTACTACAACTGCTACATGTACGTACGTAGAGTTCCATTACTTACCACGGCGAACCCCGTGACGCTGTAGGCGTGCTGCTGCACCAGACCGTTAGCCTGTACTGCCTCCAGTCCTGCAGTACCGCCCTAAACAGGAAGGAAGAATTATATGGGTGTTTCTAGCAAATTGGATTTTCTCTGGCCGGCTAACTCCCCTGGTATACTATCCTTTATTTCGGCCAGTTTGTACTAGTTTTTTCCAGCGATCCGCGGTGCCTGGTAGAGGCTACAGGCGCAGTGCCTTGTGCCTTCTGCCGATATGCTACCGGGGAAAATTGGTGCGCTGAAAAGCCCACATTTAAACCACGTAGAGTCGTTTTCTTATCGTTTTTGTACCCTTAATCTAAGGGTCAACTATAGCATATGTCATTACTATTTTTGTTTGGTTAGCGCACCATAATAGGTGCCCTGGAATCTCACCTTGATGCCGCTAACGCCCATGAGAGACCCCCTGTCGTGCGCCTTCTTCAGGATCTGGTAGAACCTGGGCGGCACGTTGTTCGGATCCAGCATGAACGTCTCCGTCACGCCGCCGGTGAAATCCACCAAAGCGTCAGAGGTGTGGCCGCCCTCTAGCGCCTCGTATGATCCGTGCACCCTAAGAGTTAGAAACAAATGTTAGAGGCAAGCGTAGCCAAAATTATTGCTTTGATTATTGCCTTAAAAACGTCTTTGTGTGTAACTCAGTTGTATGACCTTTCAACAACACTGTCACGTTCTGCTAACTTTCGTGACTGTAACTCCAAAACCGTGAACGCAGATGATAAGGATAACTTCCATCCATGACCATCATGCAAGACCCCCACTGTTCCTTCCGCTCTCTTGTTATTCGTAGACATACCCGTACGAATTACGTCTTTGTAGTTTTCAACACCTAATTCTGTTCATCTACCGATTCGGCAGTACTATAACAATGTTAGTTTGTATGTTGTTACAACAATACCCATGCTTGGATATTTGAGTTTTGAGAGACCTTTCCACAACCAGTAATGTCTGAAAGAAGCTCTGATGAAGGTGTCTGATAGGCATCGAAACGTAAGTAGGGGAGAGACATTACTGGTTGTGGAAAAGAAAACTCTACCAACCTGAAGAAAAAAACCGTACTCACTTGGCGTACGCCTTCTCCAGCAGGGCGCTCCAGAACTCGTTCTGCTGGTCGGAGTGGAGAGAGAAGAAGGCGGGCCTGCCCTGGACCGGGTCCATGACCATCGGGAGCCGGTCGTCCACCACCACGTCAACCCACTCCCCGTAGCGCCAGAACTTGAAGTGGAATATTCCCGCATAGCTGAAATAAAACAACATCAACATATCATCATCATCTTCGCCGCTGTAGTCATCTGTCGACGATGCAGGCCTCCACCGCTCTCCACTGTCTTCTGTCCTGTGCTGTCATCAACATATGACACACTTCGAAATACTAGGTTGCCCACCAATATTTTAGTTTGCCGTCAACACCGGCTATTTATTTTAGAAGGAAAGACATAAGCTATGCCACCTGTCAAGGTATCGCTCCCATGCAAGATAACTCACCCAATTCTTTGTTCCTCACAAACCTCACAGAGGTAATATCATGAGATTGCGCAGGTGCCTTGTATACATCCATTTCTCAGTGTCGAGGGAACTATTTATATTTCATTAGACTTATTTATACTTACTTTTCCTGGAACCCTTGCCCAGAAGGGACCACTCTCTTAAACAGTCCTGGCAGTGTGGTCAAAGCAGCAGTTGCTGCCAGCATCCAACAGTCACCTACAGGAAAGACTTTGTGATTAAAACGCACCACAGGAAAGCTCTTACTTTCTTCTTATATGATAGCATTTTTACTTAGAATTGTAATACAGGAGACGACATTTTTCTTTAAAACTGAATCACAAATCGTAGAGCTTCTTGAAATAAAATCAGACGTGTTAAACATGTTTTTGACCATCATTGATCATTTTGACACGCGTTCGTGTTCGCGACATTCTGACCTAAACCTATTTAAAGTATGTAGGGTACACATAATCGTGGCAAAGTTGATATGCTAGATACTTAAACGGACACAAACTGAAATGTCATATCTACCAGGAATCACATTCTTCATGTTGCGTGAGGACGGCTTACATATTTCCTCCCCACTGTATCAATATTCACACAACTGAAACGGGATATATGTGAACAGTCTCTTCTGTACGCAACAAAGCAAACAGTTCTATCGACGTTATAAAAATAAACATAAACACAGTACCTACAACTCCCTGCACCACGTCAAACCGACTCACGCCCTCGCTGATGAATAGGGGGTTGTCGCAGATATCCTGCAAGGGCAGAAACGGTGTAACGTTTAGGCCTTCATACGAATCATATACATGTATGTGGAAAAGTTAACTTTTCTCTAACTATAAAAATTGGAATTTTTGTCAATTTTGACCGACTGACTGTCTTCTTTAGCAATCTGACCTAATCGCTCACGATACATGCCTTTAATAAATATATATTAGGCTTTATTAAAGTTAAACCGTTACTAAGAAAATTGGACAAATCGAGCGACTTCTTTAATCAATCAATCAATCGCGCAGGACCTGTGACTTGATCCACCTGTGACATCATCAAAGGGTCAAAGTTCGTTGGAAGTCGATATCGTCCCCCGTTCCGGTTGAGAAAGGCCGGTGCTGCTGTGTTTTAACAAACTCTCCCTCTTTGCTGACGTAAAATGTGGATCGTCGTCAGGTAATGAGCAATTGTGCTAGACTCTCGGTATTTGTGCTGCTGAATCAGCAGTGCTTTCTCCATTATGGGAGAAAAATATAAATCCCTTCAATTTACCCACGTTTCATTCCGATCAAACATGTTATCTACAGAATTATCTAACCATAAAACATTTATGACCGAGTCGACCCCGAGTAACCCACCGCAGGGCAAGGCATGCACACCCGGCCGGACCTCGCGACCATTCTGGCAATCTTTGGTAGAGATAAGAGATAAGACCTGTGTGCTTGGACCTTTACATCCTTATTAAGTAACGCCTGGTGCAGGTCCCAGAGTGGAGGTCAAGTTCTTGCCGTGCTTCAGACGATTTCGAATTTCAAGAGCCCGGAGATTTTTTTGAAAATTTTTGACAGTGATAAAGAATCCTGAGCTCCTATTGGTATAGTTCTGGGAATGTTTTTCCAGGTAGATGTATATGGCCACACGCTTCGGGGAGGAGGCCCAATCAGCCCCCGACAGCGAGGGATTGTCTAACACAGACTACCGCAATGTACATTCGTTCTGAATTGACAAAGAAAGGGGAATAGTAGAAGATAGTCCATACTTAATTTTACGTACGGTAGTTTTTTTATGAAACCTGTGCTGTGCAATGTGAACCAGTCAGGCTTGCCCTGAGGAAAGTGACAGACGGTCACCGAAATGTCGACTGAATAAACCTTTTGGTTGTGTAAAAAGATTCTATTTATTTGGTGATTTACCAACCTGATAAAAGCATTCACGGAGGCAGTGTTTTATGTATCTTAACATCTCACCGGAATGCAATGTTAAGTCTAACATCCAACAAGACGGTTCTGCCGGAAACATATTGTACTGTCATGACCTGCATTAGCCAATCAATAAAGTAATCAACTAATGGGAAAAACTAATTCAATCTGATAAGATCCCCTAAGGATTTTTTGTCTATCTATGATTTGTTGCCAACAATTATGACTAAAGGCTTTCCTGATTATAAGTCCTTTTGCGTCGAATGCCAATTCGTTTTCATTTATTTGTCTTGATTCAAGACTTCAAATGCTATTTTAGGTGATATAGGGTAAGCTTAGCTTTGCAATGTTGCGTTCGAAATACAATGATGATAATTTTGAGAAAACCATCGTAGAAAACAAGATGAGCACAGCAGACGCCATCAGGTAATGACAGATGTCAGCTATCGATGTGGCAGAGGACATAGAGACTAGATTAAAAGTTGCAAACTATAGCGAAAATGGATATGAAATGTCGCAGTGAGCGCAAATTCTGTTATTAATACCTTTATTGCCAAATTAAATTTAATAATCGTGTTATAACTCTGCCTCTTTGTTGCGTCTTTGATCTACAAGTGTGAGCTTTGCAGACTGATATGTTGTCAAAAACGATATATGTATCTCATGTAGGGTTCGCCGTTATGCATTTTGATGATGTCTACTTTGAATTCGACAGATGCTGTATCGCTATGACTTGTTGACTTTCCCGTGTCACAAACATGTGTCTCGGGCACCCTGCGACGTTGAAGATTTGTCGCTGCTGCGATTGCCTGTGTTGTTTCAGTTGTGTGGTATCGAAATAACCCATGAGAACATGGTGCCCACTCACGTAACTTATCATGAAAATAGATAGGCGGCAGATCCCAACAGAAACTCTCAATTGCAAGTTGTCAACAGATACATAGAAACTGATAGGAAACTAGCCGTGCACTGTCAATGTTCGCATATCTAAGACACTAGCTGGCCAAGATCCTCATTGTTCATCAACGGATCATAAGTTATTCTTGTTCTGGACACACGAATGAAGACATCAGAAACGGGTGACACACAGTCACACATTGCCATGTGGAAGGTCGTCTGGTCCGCCGTCGGGGTCAATGTCATAAATGACTCTGATACTCGTGGGAAACAAGTTCAGACCAAGTCCAAAGCGCTGTACTGCGCTAGCTCTTTGAAGCTTTTCGATTTCTTTCACTCATCTAAATTGGTGTTAGATCAATTCCATGGGAATTATAGTTTGTTCGTAGCCTTTAGGAAATATTGAACTTGGTTTTAATTTAATTTGTGAACCGATTCCGATACGTCCTTGATGGGGAACTCTGGAAGTTCTGGAACCCTTCCAGTAAATGTTACACTGTCCAATGTCAGGGTTCAACATAGCAGTCACAAGAAAATGTCTATTTTGGTATGTATACATTTCAATTCAAATAACAGGCCTGATATAATATTCAATTTCATATAACCCTGCAGATACAAGTGTGAAGAAAAGAATGAAGAAAGACGGGTTGCAGTGTGAATGATATGCATCATCATACAAGTGCGCTGCAAAAACTGTGGCTTATGGTGTCTACACATAGACGTACAGACACCTGGCCGCAATAATTATAATGGCTTATACTAGTATATGGAGTTCCAACACATAAAACTTGACCTCCTCCCCGATAGGTAGCTGTTTGACACCAAATTTGCATTGGTTACGCGGTTATATTAGGTGGCAGGGAAAGGTTGAAGCATGAAAGTGCAACATCTCTTCAGCAAATATCTCGGATGTTTCGGTATGGATTACATGTATTCTTATGTTTTATGTGTTTTAATGTTCAGTCAGTTCAGTTCAGTTCTTCCTTATACGAGATGCCACATGAAACGCATACTGTATCTTTGTGCTTTTAACGGCTTGTTATTGTATAGTTGTTTCTTGAGATTTTCAAAATTATGTTTCAAATGAATGTGTTGTTTAATTAGCTATAATTCATACTTTTGATTGTCTTCCACATGCTAATAAAGTTCTTTTGACCTCGATTTTGTATCTTACCCAGCAAGTATTACAGTAGCCGATCTGATGAGCTGTTGGTTACATGGGTTCCTGTTTTGCAGGCACGACGAATAACAAGGTATTAATCTAATCAATTGGCCCAAAATAGCGGTGCTCTCCAAACGTAATTAATTTAGTCCTCTAACAGTCAATCTTTTTGTAAAAGGACATTTCCAAGAACCACTCTTTCCCTGAAAGCTGTTGCATCTTTGGTTATCTAATTTGCCGTTAGATGAAGAAGCTAATGCGAGTAATCAGTGCTGAACAAGGTTATTATCTGACCATCTCTTTGGCAGCTACGTACTCCCAAACGGCCAACAAAACGATGCTAAATTATACCAATGTAGACAGCATGCACATAGGTGGTTAAAAGCACCATGGCCAGTTTCTGAATTATTGAATCTCCTGTCACCCTGCCTGCCAATCTTCCCAAACCCAAGTGCTGTCAACCTACTCCGTACAGACAAACAGATAAACAAACCCACAGATGAGCCATCCCAAAACAATACTTCCATACCAGAAAGTAAAAATGTCTGGCCGTATTTAGGATTAAAATTATAATGTACATTTAATGATGGTGTGTGGCTTTGTCTGTTGTTGGAATTATCAGAAGAAATATAGCGATGTTTATAAATGTTTATATTGACAGCACCGGCATACACGTGCTGTGCTCAGCATGGTAGACCTCTGCCGTTTGTTTTCTTGATAATAATAACTTGCATTGTCAACAACGCGTCAGGCTATCATGTGTCACTAGGCTGATAGATCGAGTTGCATGAAAAAATATTCATTTCTTAATTCACTGAAATGGCAACAATGTAACAATGCAACAATGGTAGGTTTATTTATATTACAAGTTCAAATTGACATAATATCACGTTCTTCACCAACTTTATGAGTGTATAAGTGCCTAGATAGATGCAAAAGTTGAAGGACGATGCCTGTATCCAAGGACATTATATCAAGTGTATGTCTGTAGTGATTTCACAAAGTATCAAGCTCTCCTTTCCGCATACATGCAACGCTTCAAAACAAGCCTTCATGAGAGGTGCTGTATCCAGAACCATGCTTTATCTATGCCCAACCACGGTTCTAGATAGTCCACGCGTATCCAGAATCGTGTCTGGGGCAAATCTACGTTCTTGGATACGTGGAGACCTATTCAGGACCTTGCCTGATATCAACTCTAACCCAGTCAGGCATAGAACTAGACAGGCACGATTCTGGATACGATAGTAGGGCATCACTACCACTGAGCGTGTACTCCGCCCTACAGCCATCCCCTGGTATCATTCAGCACCAACACAATGCTGAGAATGCGGGTAAGATGAACTGATGAGATGGATCATAAGAAGGCCTGGACGTATCGTCTGCCACTGCCGTTCTATTTTAGTTCGCCTTTACGTTGTTGAGCCTCAGGCTGTGTATGAGCCGTCATGTGGCAAGGATGTTTATCTGATGAATGTTCTTTCTGATTGCCCATTTTTAGAGCGACCGCTAGGCTCTCAAGATAATTGCTTCCCCTGAGTATCTTCTATTCAAAGACATTCAGCACAGCAAAAACAATTATGGATGCCCTAATAAGGTGCTAAGTGCAGGGCAGTAGGGCATAATGCTAAAACACGGGGTTAGCGATAACTTGTGGCATCCCATAGTCATAGAAATGGGTACACGTGCTTGTAGTATTTTTGTTTGATTTGCAAGCGTTTCTGTATGGGGAGTGTCTTGTTGTATGGCCTTATACAAAATCATACAGATCAGGTTGGTAAGTTAGTAAATTCCGTTTCAATTGTCATCACCTTCAAAACATCAGTGTAGTAAAGTACATCAATTAAGTGTCATAGATGTCATTTTGGCTTCGTCTTTGGTACTGCTGTACTAGCTCCAATTTGCATCAGAGCCAAATTCGAACCTTCGCGCGGTGTACTTTGACTTTCGACATTACCTATGTGAATATATATTTCTTAGAATTGCCAAGCACTACTAGACAACCGGATCTGCCATACATATTGATCTATCATTATGTATTTTTACACTTTATTCAGCAAATCCCCACATCAGAAGCCAGGGCATGTCTATTGAGCTAATTAGATTTCGTTCATGTATTCATTAATCCGGACGACCTTTTTCGTAAAGGCACGGGTGAGTGGGCGTGACAGCTTCATATGCGCGATGGTATGTTCCACCTAGCAATATTGGATTTAGGAAACCCTCTCTGTACATACATCGTGTAATTGGGCATGCTGAAAAGGTACCATAACTCTACGTACGTACGGAATGATTGAATTATCAATGGGGAGATATTGTGAAACATAAAACATACCTGCGGCCTCATCCATTGGAACTGGTGCCTGCTGAGGTTGGGATGGTGCCGGGTGAAGTACAGAGACGAGTCGTACGCGGGGAAGTCCGGATCCTCGAACAGCACTCCGTTCTGCAGGCACTCGCTCCGCAGGGCCTCGAAATCCTGCTGCTTCCTCATCGGCTGATAGCGTGAACGTGGCATCTTCTTCTGGTAATAGCGACTAGACAGCGCCTGCTCTTCGAATAGAGGATTGCAAGCAAGCAATTCGTGATTGCCTGGAGTAGGTGAAAGCAAACGATAGCCTATGGTGCCCGAAAGATGCAACCTGCTGTGTTTTTATCTACTCTGGTCAAGCCCGTTGGGGAATATCTAGGGATAGGCTACCTCCTAGGCTGCCTCCTGTTGCGAGTACCAACTGAGAGAAGCGTGTTGCTGCCCCCTCCCTCTGTCTCCACGATGATGCCGGGGAGCATGCATCCAATTGGAGGCGACCAATCGACGCAGCTGGCCCGGAAACATCCTGGATCTATGCATATCAGGTTTCCTGTACGCTCGTCTGCGATTGGTTGATGGAGCGGCGCGGGTGTTTCATAGTGGTGAGTATATCGTCCCAAGGATTATTGTACGTGAACCATTTTAGGGTGTGACCTTGATTCGTGGAATGAAAATATTTGGCAGTGATCAGATTGAAGAAGATATGGCTGTTGATTACAATCAAAGAGGAAATTTCAACCACGCAAAAGATAGTACTTCCGATTTTATCTTCACATATTTTGCAACGCAAATTTTGTTTACAGGTATGAGGTACAGTATCCCCATGACTTTCTTTATCGATATATGTAAGGCTACTTAATATCATACATATCTAAGATGGTAGAATACCTTCATCATATAGTTTGATATTATTACGGCAAGAATTACATATTTTCTACTTCTTTTCGCAGTTAAACTGCTGTGCATTGACCTGGTTTATTTTGAAAAGAATACAAATTCTGCCTTCTCAAATGCAATATCCCCGCTGATTTTAGTCAAAGTATGCAGTTCGTATCCGTCACAATTTGCCTGTCAACAGTAAAAACGTATACGTATAACGTTACAATTCTACATTTTGACAAACCACCACTAGCAGACGACTGTAAACTTAAAGATGGAATTCTAAACCAATCAAAGATATAGCGACATTTCTATGTACGAACATGGGCAAAGATCATGTACGGCCGCAACTTGTGCTAGTGACCTAAATATAATCATATAATAAAAACACGTATGTCCCTGGGGCCGAGACCGGCATCCTAGATGTTCCACACGGGGTCGGTAACCCGCGCAGCTGTCTTCATGTCGGCGCCGTGACCTTATTTCACTCTTTCCAACGGGTTATCTGGTACCGTTTGCTAGTCTCGCATTTCTACTGGGAGATATGATATCTCGTATATTTCCACAGGGAGTAATGAGTATTTTTTACTTATCTCCAATCAGATCTTTCGGTAGCCAATTCAGCCTGTAAGCAAGCCAGTATCCACTAGAAAGATAACATTTCAAAGTAAGTGCATAATGTTTACCTTCAAATGGTCTAGTCTAATAAACTACTGCTCTGTTTATTCCTACTCAAATACATTTATATAATATATGGCGACCAGTCCTCCAACTTGCTAAATAATATAATCAAACACCACGGCGTGGCTGCTACAGCATCAGTTACCATGGTGACAGCCGTCTGGTACCGGTCCAGGTCATTGACCTTATTCTACCAGAGAAGAAGAAGAAGAAACAGAGCAAAAATGTTTTCCTTCTGCGAAGTTTAACATAAATGTAAGCAGGACAGTTGGCTGTCAGAAAACGGTACATAGAAAACAGTCACAATCTTCCCCAAGCAACCTCTGCTTGGAGAAATATATTTCTTTGCGACGTCGGTTTGGCGAACTCCCAATTATATCACTGCCATCAAATTATGCAATTGGTTTCATAACTCTCTGAATAATGTGCTAAAAGTCATTTTGTTCACGTTTGTGGTACAATTTCTTTTCGTTCAGTCATTTTAATGCTTTTCAGTCCAGGACGGTGAAGTACTACTTGGTAGAAAAGCACGTAATGTTGCAAAAAGTAGGCCATCTTCTACGTTTATCAATTCACTAAGGCTATAAAGCCATCCACATAATCAAGTCCATGTGGCTAACGTCAATACCAAAGCAGGTAAGTAGAAACAGACGCAATCAACTCACTTTTGTAAGTGCCCGTACAAGCGTGACCCAATTTAGCTGAGTTATGGATCTGAGCATTGGAAATTCTATTAACAACATTTTCTTGTCTAAACATTCTGTCATGCATGTAGCTGCAATCTAGCCTGGGTACCATCCCCAGTAGTATATTCGCAAACTCTATAACTGGAAGATCTGTGTTTACAAAACAACAAACATCACTTGAATAATGCAGGTGCGCCATTGGCCGTCGCCTCTGAGGCTCAGCCAATCAAATGAAGCCCCGCTGCTCGGGCTAGCTCATTACGTGACGTCATGACCAATCGTTTTATATGTGTTCAAGTCCAGACCCAGTTATAGAGTTTGCGAATATACTACTGGGGATGGTACCCAGGCTAGCTGCAATCCATACAAATGGCACATTTTGACACCAACAACTGTTTAGATGTAACATTTATGTGAAGTTAAACTGAAAGTAATGTAATATAGTGTGACTACTAAAGATTTATTGACTTAAATTCAGCTAAATTATCATAGGACCATGCGACATTGACCAATCAGAAGTCACCATTTCATATGCCGTAATGTCATAGAATAACAAGTGGGGAAAATCATTATTCGTAAGTGGTCCTTTGTTGCGACATGAAACTGGACTGGGTTGTTAATTGTCCCACTTGAACAGTGTAATGACATTATATATAGTTAAATGAGCCTTAAATGGACAGTGAGGAAATAGGGCATGGGCATAAAGATGCTTTACTTGGATATTTCTTTACATTCATCCCCATTTCGAATCCTACATGTATGCCCTGTCAGCTACTTTGAAATATTCCAATATCAGAATTGTATGATGAAAAAGATATGATGATGAGTAATGGGATCTTAGAAATCACCTAATCAACTAATCATTTAGACGGATAAAGCTAATCTTGTATGACGCCCTTTGCTGATGAAAAGATGATCAAATATAGGTTTAGGGAAAGTTTAAAAAAATGTTGAGCAAGCCCATATTTTGGAAAAAAAATAATGCAGCATGTTCCAGAAAGAAAAACAAGCAATAAACAACATTGGTAAACAAGAATGGTTCACCATAAACATATAGTGTTTATTTGCTCCATGTACAGATGCAGTACAGTGGAATGTAATAGACCTGCCAGCAGGTCTGGACATCTCTCTTACTAACTACATTAGTATTGACAGGTCCTGTTGTATTGCTGACTGGCTACTGGAATTCAGAACGATCTGGCCATGCAAGGTTTTCATGTGTCTCTGTGCTGTAACATTCATACTTTTGTACAACACAGTCACAAGATCGAATACAGGTTGTGACCATACAACACTATATGACTAAGGAATACAAACACTACCAATTTCTCTTTAAAAACATACCCTGATATTAGTGATATACATCAGTTGCTTTAAGAGACAATAATATTCTTCATATCATATTTTCTTTTCAGAAAGTACATGTAATTATATTGCATACTTATTACAAAATATAAGTACATGTTCAACCATATGTATGTTCTCCCCAAGTAATGCACAATCATGCATGATTCACATGACCCTATTGCATTTATGAACCAATAGTTTTCTTCTGGTCAATGATTGAATTATGTATTATACTGATTTCCCATGTGAATTTGTACCAAATTATATGATGAAAAACATCCCTACAGTCAACAACCCACTTAGGTGTCAAAGGGTTAAGATATACCATATAAACTGGGTATACAAGCAAATCAATCTGCATGAAAATCTAGCGATTTTTATACAAAGTAAAAAAAAAAAGGTAGTTCAAATCTACTACCATTTAATTAAATCATTCACTACATACATGAAAATCTGTCGACTATCATCTAGGTGCATATGGACAGTGTTTGTCCTATGCCCCCAAAGCTTTAACTGATAGATGCACCAGTGGTCAATTAATCCTGGTTGCACCTGTAGGCCCTGATGACATCTCTGATAGATGTGTGGCACACCAGGCACATTTCCTGCTACTCCTAAGCCCCCAAAGATTTAACTTTTTGATGCACCACCAGTGCTTAATCCTGGTTGCACCTGTAGGCCCTGATGACATCTCTGATAGGTGAACAGCAACCCCAGGACTTTTTTCTACTACTCCTATGCCCCCAAAGCTTTAACTGATTGATGCACTAGTGCTCAATCCTGGTTGCACCTGTATGCCCTGATGACATCTCTGATCGGTGCGCGGCACACGGGACAGTTGTGCCCCTGAGCCTTCAGGTTGAGGCCGCAGCCGTTGCAGACGCACATGTGTCCACACTGGTATAGCACCGAGTCCACAGTCTGGTCCAGGCAGATCAGGCAGTGGCCCTCCCGCACCGCTCGAGTCACAGGCACGTCCTGCGTGTTGGAACCTGAAGCAAAGAGATTTTAGACATTTATTTATTTATCAAGATTTTAGAATATTTATGGAAGGATTTGCATAACAGGTGACTATCACCTTTCCAAGAGACCTGGGTGTAGGGTAAATGTCAGAAAAGGTGCAGTTGCCATTGATGCTCTACATCCTATGATTTACTTTAAATGTATGTCATACAGAATCTTATAATCAAGGTCTAATTTATGAGAGGGTCCCAATAATAACACACTAGACCACATGTAAAATTCAGGAGGACCAGGAACATATACCTACTATGCCAAATTCTATTCCTCTAGAAATCCAAGGGCCAATGTACAGATTACCTATAAATTACATTGTATAACAGCGTTGCTTATTAATTACGCAGAATTAAACTACAAGATTACAAGATTATACTTTTATGGAAAATGGCATGCAGGCCCTAGTGCTTACTTCAACAGTGGGAGTAAAACTTAATTAGTGCCTGATAAATCTGACCTGTCCGTGCAGCCATGGTGGTTTGGGTAGCAAAAGAAGAGTGACACATGTCAAGTAAAAAGTAAGTGCCTGATAAACCTGACCTGTGTGTGCGGCCATGGCAGCGGCGACCTCCTGCCTGATGGCCCTCTGCAGGTCCAGCTGCAGGTCGAAGCTGACCCTGACCATGTTCTTCAGCTCCTCCACCTGCGCCTGCAGTGATGCAAGCTCCGGACCCTGCAGCTGGGGGAGGGAACATTACAGTTGGAATACGTTGGTGAAGGTTAGACATCCAGGTAATAAGATACGCCAAAAAACAGTTACTCAAGCAACTGTTATGATTTTGGAAACGGTCAGATGTTTCAGGTAGCATCCACTACGTTTCGTCAGTGACGCTATCGGCTTGCAGGAGAAAGGCAATACATACAGTTGTAATAAATACATACATACATACATACATGTAATGGTCACATAAGAGGCAAGATTGCCTATGAGATATGCTTAAAAACCTTCTTAAATTACATTGTAGTTAAAAAGTTTTAAAAAATGCAAACTTATTTACAATAAAATGATATCTTATGCACTTCAGCTAGTGTCCAGAGTTTATTAAGGGAGCATCCACAATTTATACCTCCTTGGTTTATAAAAGCAAACTTAATATTCCCAAGTAAAGCCAGTGACCCTTTGTATGAGCTTTATCCTCAAATGCCAAACCTGAGTGCAGGTAAAAGAACCCAACACACTTAATGAGAAGAGTAGGGGTAATCCGGTGTGCCTAGATATAAATGCAAGCTATAGCAAAGCTGCACTGCACTATAAGCTACTAGAAAAAAGCCTAAATATGCTCCACCTCAGTTGCAGATGACTGCTTTACCTACAGTACCGGGTAACCATTGCTGAATAAAGTGAGAACTTTACCTGGTTCCTTGGTGCCCCTATCCCATCAGCCTCTGCGCCCTGAGGCTGTGTGTTGATGCCGAGGTGGCTGAAGTCGTTCCTGCGGTGAGGACGGGAGCGGGGGATGCTCTGTATGGACTCCTGCACCCTCTCTCCATCAGTACCGCTCTCGTTAACCCTTCGCTGTGGGAAGAGATGAATGGGGACATAACGTTAATTCATTCAAGATTGTGGCACGTAATTTCATGAAAATAAAGATCACAATATCTAAATCAGTTGTCTTGACTGTATTTCCATCATATGCAAAACATCTAGGCATGTCACTGCATATTTTTAACTAATGACTTTATAAGAAGAATACAATACATAAATGGGTTTTGCTCTGATGATGCTGAGAAAAAATGGTGCATTCAGATTCAAGTTTGTGTACCAAGCTGTAAATGTTTTACGTTACAAATCTGAACGTTGTTAGTGAAACAGTGTGATATTTCCTTACCGCCACCATGAGCTCGAGAACGCCGCGGAAGCCGCCGTCCAGCGAGGAGCTGACCAGCTGGCGCTGCAGCAGCTCGCTGATGTCGTTCACGATGTTTTCCCGCTGAGCCTGCTCGATGTCATACAGCGCACGCCGGCTGGCTCTGGGGGAGGAACATAGGTGTTGGATTAAGTAAGTTTTAAACAATGCGTTCTTAAATTTTACTGCTAGAATTAAAGCAGTACATGTGCTCTGTGAATAAAGTCAAAGTCAATGCCTGTGTAACAAATGCAATGATGACAGCAGTGTAACAGCATAATACTTACTGTTGCTGCTGCTGTCGTTGCAATAGTGTTGGCTGCCTTTGTTGCAGCCAAGGTTGCTGCCTATGACCTTGCTGTGCCTGCTGCTGTTGCCATGGGCCCTGCTGTTGTTGCCATGGGCCCTGCTGCTGCTGTTGCCATGGGCCCTGTTGCCATGGACCCTGTTGCCAAGGGCCCTGCTGCTGTTGTTGCCATGGGCCTTGTTGCCAAGGGCCCTGCTGCTGTTGTTGCCATGGGCCTTGTGGTTGTGGGCCCTGTTGCCATGGGCCCTGCTGTTGCCATGGGCCCTGCTGTCCCAGCTGCCCAGGTGCCTGCTGTTGCCATGGCTGTGCGTGCTGTGCCGCCTGGTAAGAGGGAGGTGGTGGGAGTGCTCCGGGGCCCATCTGTGGGGGTCCATAATCTGACTGGGGAGGAGGAGGAGGGACCTGCCACAGCCAGGAGTGGAGCGACACGTCCGAGGTGCTGCCTGACGTGAAGCTGGAGACGCTCCCCGTCTCATCAAAGTCAGTGGCAGTGGTGGTGGAGCTCGCATCGTTGAAGTCTGTAGATGCAAAATACACAACACTGTCAGGTATACAGAGTACAAATACAAAATCGTCATCATATCTTGTCCAGAAGACAAGGTATGAAAAGTATGAATTCGAAGTGCTGCTGCCGTAACAAGAAAAGTTGCCAAGAGGTCTTGTTTCTTAGATAGGTCAAAACCTGACCACATAACAAATTTCATGATTACAATCCAACCAATTTGTCTGGTGCAGGTAATTTTGTTGCATTTTTGTTTACTACAAGTATGCAGAAAAAAGAAGTTCAAGCCCTGACATATACATCATAAGAAATGCTACTAAAAAGATATAGTGACGGTAATGATCACATTCAGTATTATATAGCTTTTCCTTACAAGTTTTCCTTACCTTGAGGGGGAGGTGGTGGAGGGAGGCGAGGTGGAGGGACAGACCGATGGAACCTGGACAGTCCTCCCCGCACAACGTTCTCCAACTCGCGCCTGAACAGGTCACTCTGCAGCACGTTACTCACGCGGTGCTGGTCAAACAGTCCTCGCACCTGTCCAATGGGAAGGAAGAATGTAATTACCTTCGCCAAGAAGGTTATGTTTTCAGAGGCGTTCGTGTATGTGTGTGTGTGTGTGTGTCTGTGTCTGTCTGTCTGTCTGTCTGTAAACACGATAACTTGAGAAGGCTTAAATGGACTGACTTGATATTTGGTAGGTGGGTAGGTCGTAATGAGACCTCAAAATGATTAGATTTTGGGCCACCTGGCGGCTTGTCATGGTACTGCAGCAGAACTTCCGGTTTTGATATCTCAAGATCCAGACATGCTAGGGTAACCAAATTTAGGTGGTAGATAGCTCTTGTGCTGGGGATGAAGTGACATGAGTTTGAGCCCCCTAGTTGCTTGCTCTAGAACTGCAGGGGGGTTTAAAGGACAAATGTTTAAAAGAGGATAACTCAAGAACCGATTGATGGATCATCGTGATTTTTGGTATGTAGGTAGCTTAAGTGATGCTTGACATAATGATATTACAATTATGCAAATATTGATGTAATTTGCATAATTAATGAGGAAATTCTATAAATCAGCTGCATTCCATGATAGGAAGTTCAAGCTTATAACATATGTTATTAAGAACGAGAGAAACACAGGCAAATATCGATTATGCAAATGAAGACTTAATTTGCATAATTAATGAGAAAATGTTATAATTGCATAGTGGTAACTGCCTGAAATTTCATACTTGGGGTGTTTGAAAGTTAAGTGAAGGTGAACATAATTAAACATAACTTATTCAAATAAGGACCACATTTGCATAATTTATGAGGAAATGCTATAATGGCATTCTTTGTTAAGATAAGAATGTCTTTTGGTGTAGAATATGATCAACAGACTGATATAATTTATGCAATCAAGGATCCTATTTGCATAATCAGGGTGATTAGTATATTTCTTATTCATAAAGGCTAACATCATTTGGCGAAGGTATGAGATCGTGGAACTCTAGTTGAATATCTATTAGTTCTTTTATTACCAACCACTTTGTTGGCTGGAAGTCCTATTATGAGGAGAGATGCACATTGAGGACATTGAGTTCTTTATTCACAATCATTTCTTTACAAAAGCCAACATTTTGATGACCATCTGTCATCTTCTTGATGACCATCTGTCATCTTCATCAGGGCATTAATGACAGAGGGTCATGTGGGCTCTTGTAAACAAGTAAACAAAGAAAGTTTAATTTTTTTATGTGTGTCTCTCCTCAAAAATAGTACTTCCAGCCTTATGTCTTGTTCAAGAGGACGTCCCTAACTTAAGCTAGGTACTCATTTTCATCTGAGTCAATCAAATAAGTTAACAGGTGTAAAGCGGCTTTCCAAACGGAACACAATTTGGGGCCTGCCAAGGGATTTGAACATAGAACCTTCTGTTTTTACCATTGTATATGTATGTCTAATCTTAGGACATTCTGAAGCTCCTTGCCCCTAAGCTAAGTAAGTGTATGCTATTCACAATTAAGATAACAATAGACACAATGTACAACTGATTATCCTGCCCTGAGCCAAGATGACAGCAGGATGATGTAATGGCCAAGAATAGCAACTGACTAGTCGAAGACTATTTCCATAAAAGGTAAACATCGGTGTGTATCTACTGCAAATTAGTTTATTTTCACTATTAGCAGGTAATTTCCAATATTACCAGCAGAAAAAAAAAGGATTGTATGTGCTAACCTCTATGCCAAAAAGCATTTACTCAAGCAGCTGGATATGATTTTGGAAATGATTTTTGACCATTTCCAAAATATCCCAGTTGCTTGAGCTACTGCTTTTTGGCGTATCTTATTGCTTTGCCGACGTACTCACCTCTAGTCTAACTGCTTCTGGGCGTCTCTCCTCAGTCCTCCGTTGGCTGCTGGTTGGTCTGTTCTCATCGTTTTCCTCTCCCAGTTCAGCTGAGTCTGCGCCAATTTGGCCACGGAAGAAGCTGTCCAGCTTCTCGCAGATACCTTGCCCGGACACGGGACGTTCGCCGTGAGAAATACGACGAAGTTCAGAGAACCTCTCCCTGTGATTGAGATTTGCATGTTATATTACATTACAGATGATGCTTCTCCTAGAGTGAAAAATGTACACAACTAAAAGATTAACATCATAATATGCAAATTATAAATTTACCTGGATGACCACCAAACCCAACAGTATATCTCCTTGATTTAGTTTGACAGTTTGAGTTTACAACTTGTTGCATCCATAACACTTGATTAACGCCTATTCTTATGCCACATTTCAATTAAATTTTTATTCAATTTTTATAAATTCACAAATTATTTCAACCCCTCCCCACACTGGCAAGCTTTGAAGAGTTGAAGAGAGAATTTTTGCCGTTTTATACCGGTGTACGGTGTCGCTATGTCTAGATTGTTGCACTGGAGGAAAGTCCCTCAAAAAACTTTCCTTTCCTAAAATCATCATGCCTTTGTCTTACCTCTGCTGCCGAAGGAAAAACGAATCGACGCTCCCCTCGCCTTCTCCCTTCCCCAGACCGTCTCCGGGGAGAGGGGTTGGTTCCTCGAGCGACTCGGAGGAAGAGCTTCTGTCCCTTGCCGTTGCCATCGTGTACGCCCCTTAATGTTTACCTGCACGGTCTCTGCAAGCCGCTACTTTTATACCAGCGGTATGACTCACCTTCTGTTTTGGGAGAGCTTACCTGTCCATGGGGTCAAATCTCTGGGCTGCGATTGGTCAGGAAGGTTTACTTTTTCCCGCCACGGGAATTTGCACAAGGCGGGGTCAAAATATCGCGTTCTGATTGGCTACAAACGACGTCACCTATTCCTGGAAAGAGATGAGTCACGGGGCTGTGATTAGTCAGTTACTGTATCACGTGATACAGAGCAGACGACAGACAGGATTTCCGATTTCCCGCCATCTTTAAAACTTCAGTCTTTGGACTCTGGATTTACAGACGAGGACACGGAGAAATTTGAAGCTTTTTCGTTGTACTTTGAATCTTTTTGCTCAGTATTCCCTTCTGGATCGCTCAACATGAGTCTGAACGTTTTATTTGAGCAGATTCTGCACTCGGAACAGCGAGCTCAAGAACAAAGGAGCCTTTTGAACGACGGTATGAAAAAATTAAAAAAAGCTCGTCAGAAAATACCTCGGCCAAAGCTGATTTTTTTTTCCGGACTCAAAGTTACCGTCTTCTCAGAAGTCAGCCACGATTCCTATTAACACCGGTTTTGTCATTTTCAGTCAAAAGCGAGATTGCGAAGTGCCAAGAGAAAGTCCTTGAGGCCAGAGATGAGCAGAACACCTTACAGGGCAAACTTGTGGTCAAGGTCAGTCTCAAACGTCTGCTAAACTTGAAGTTGACGTAAGTTCGTGTCTTATAGCATCCTAACTTAGTATTATGTGAGGTAACATGTATTGATAAAGTACCAATATGTACGTAGCCTGGGTGCCAGGTTGTTGCCAGGACCAGTATTTTGGCTAGTTCTTCAGCTCCAGGGCCCACAGTTTAAGACCCTCAGTTAGACCCTGAGCAACTCAGCTCTATTAAACTGGGGGCCAACTCAGCTCTATGTACTCGCCCTCGGAACAGTCTGGCATCCAGGCTAACTTGTATGAGACCAAGACTCATCTTGGAACCTTTGATATATAAACATGCAGTTACAGCAGCTTGCAGAAGAAGAGCTGCAGCTCAAGTGGTTGGAAACCCGAGAAGCAATCCTGAAGGAGCAGAGACAGAAACTTCTGAAGGAGAATGAGGAACGCGAAAAGCAATTGGTACATGTAATGTTGACATTTGACAAACTTTTTAAAGATCAAGTTGTATTTGAAGCCAAAACTTTTTGTATAACCATTTTTTTTTCTTAAAAATTTTGATCCTGTAAGGTGTGTCATGGCTAAGTAAATATTTCATCAGTGATAGCTGATAAATCTTCAAAATGAATTTACCTTGGCATATATAGGCCAGTTGTGATGAAAAAACTCCTGCAATAACATTGCCACATCTTGAATTTGATTTTATCTAAGATTGTTACTACAACACAGTACAAGGAAAACATAGGCATATTTATAATACCTGAATGCTTCAATCTCTTTGTGCCCAACACTCCCAAATGCCTGACATGTCTTGTATTTTGTTTCCAGCAAGAAGTGAGGACAGAAGAAGTGAAGGAGAGAGAAAGGTTCTTGTCTGAGTTGAAGGAATTTGGTCTGGCCTATGACTTAAGTGGGGATGGACATGCCTACAGGGAAAAGTCTGCCAAGGAAGAACATCAGAAATTGAAAATGGAGGAACAGCAACTAGAAAATGGTACCATATCACATTATTCTCTGAGCAACGCAAGAATTTTTGAGAATAAAAAAAGAATTTTTGAGAATAAGAAAAGTTACTGTCGTCTTTTGAGGTTGGGATGCTACTTTAAACTCCCACCAATACCATACCAATCTATTTGATGATTTTTTTTCTTCAGAGCTGTCTTCTTACACTGAGCACAAGAGAAAGATTGAAGAAGTGGAGAGAGAAAAGAAAAAAGCTGAAGAAGAGGTTGCATCACTCAGGCAAAAGCAGAGTCGTAAGTTGTATTAAAGACAGTTAAATTGTGTCAATGAACATAATTGGCATATATCATACCTTTTATACAAGTCCAGCCAGTGTTATTTACCATCCTAACATCTACTCAGAGATTGTCCCATGATGTCTGTATATATGAACAATGTCTATTTCAGGCCTCGCTCAAGTACTGAAGGAACACCACAACAGAACAGCTGATCTAGAACTGAACAAGGAAGAACTATCCCAGGTACCAGACATGGACCCAGAGTTCTTAAGGTAGGGCATATGGTACAAAGGTAACAGGGAAGACAGACTTAAATGGTCTTAAATCAACCTTTTAACGTCTATGCTGAATGAAACAAAATCGATTCAGAGTTCGACTATAAGGGCTTGGCAACAGATGTTAGCATCATAATTTCTTGTCAATACATTTTTAGCACATTTGAATTGAATAAAACCTGTAAATTTGTAGAAAAGTTTTAAGTGTTTATCGTTCTGTAGACTGAAGGAGGAACTTCAGGTGTGTAAAGATGACAGCATGGAAGCAGTGTGCAGCGCCCTCCGACAGGAGCTAAGAAAACTGCAGCAACTGAAGCTCAAGAAGGAGCAGGAGAGAAGAGAGCATGAAAAGGTTGTAGTTTCCATTTTTTTAGAAATAGTGATTAGGTTTTATCAGATGAAAAAAAAATGGCAAGATGGTCTTGTGGTTAAGCTTGTTGACTCAGTATCTGAAAGCCCTGGGTTTGATCATGAGTACCTAGCTTTGGTTAGGAATGTCCTCTTGGATGGGACATAAAGCTGTAGGGTCCTGTGTTTTTGAAGAGAGCTTTAACATGTTGAATTATGAAACAGATGAAAAAGTTACAAGGAAAGAGACCATGGCTAATCAGTACAAATGCACTTGTTAATTGTTTTCACATTATCATCAAACCAAGTCTTTCTTGCTAGGCAATGCTAGCAGAAGCAACTATAATAGACAACACTGGAGACGACATGCCAGCTCCCTCAACTTGGGACAATGCTGGAAGCCCAGACAGTGACTGGGCTATGGAAGCTGACATGCAGACATCTAAATCCTCCAACAAGAGTAAGGCACTTCTGTTACTACTGTGTCAGAAATTCTGCCTGACATATAGCAAAATTTGCTGATCGTGTTCATCTCATAGTATTAAATTGACAATGACGAGACACATTAATCAGATGTGAATTCTGGGATGGATAAACATCATGTACATGTAGATGTGTTTTTTTTTATAGGATTGTAATGTGATGTGCATGTCAAGCTTGTGCTTTTTTCTTGCTATTGGGGCAGTAGCATCAAGAAATGCACCCAAGAGAAGACCACAGATGACAACAAAACAGAAGCCAAACCTGGGAAAGCTGACAAGAAACATGAAAGAGCTGAACGCCACTGAGGTGACTTACTGAGTTCCTATCCTTCTACGCCCTTACCCATCCATGTGCTATCAACCTACTCTAGCTCAAAGTTCACCTGTATCTTACCTTTTGGCCTGTCATTCTGCCTGTCAATCTTCCTTCTACCCAAGTGATAACAACCCACTCTGTCCAGACAGACACACATACCTACAGCTCTGCTGCCCCAAATAATGCACCCTTCTTGCATAGAAGATACACTAACATTAAACCTATACAGCAGGCCAACGTACCTCTTGTGTCAGACCGTTTGACCTCATGTCATTCTGTCAATCTTCTCCCACCCACGTGCTGTAAACCTACTGTCTGGACAACAGACACACAAACCCTCAGCTCAGCCACCCAAAACAATACTTCCATGCACTCCTCTTGCACAGAAGAACTGCACTAACAGCAAATCTTTACAGCAGGCCAGTGTACCTCCACTGAGGACTCAGCCTCGCAGGTCTACCCTTGGCCAGACCGCTAGCATTCTCAAGGGACAGAAAAGTGACGAGCCAGAGAGACAAGGACCGGTAACAAGAAAGCCAGGGTTGCTCAGGTGAAATGTCATGCATTAACACATCATCTGTGCACTCAGTCTGTGAGCCAGTCTTTATGGATACAAGTCTTTAGTTCTTTCCAAAATATCAAAAAGTAAAATTTTTTTTTGTATGCACCTTTTAGCTTGTTAAGCAATGAGGTACCTAGTGCACTGACTGCTATTTAAAAAGTTACATGAAAATGCTAAGTTCAGTGGCAACATACTACATGTTGGATAAATATGTATCATAATGCTTGAATGGTCCTCTTAAAGTAATTGGTTTCTCCTTTAATTTCTCCCTAGATTGCCAACAGCAGCAGCAAAAAGAGTCCGCTTTCGCTGAAGGAAAGAGCAGTCATTGTAATTATCAACCTACAAGTCATTGATCTTACATGTATGTGGATTGGAATAAGAAGAAACAAAGCTAAAAATAATTGCTGATGGTACAGTATGTAAAAATGGAGGTGAGTGCACATATTGAACCAGACAAGAAAGTAAGATATCTCAGTCTGAATATATTGCATTTGTTTTCCCAATACAGAAATTTACAGCTCAAATAACAAAGTATGAAATACACACATTTTAGGTTTTATCCTTTCTTTAGAAGCACTGAGTTCCAGAATACATTTGTTACATTTGATATTCTCTCTTACTTTATTAAAGCTTATAGTTTCAACATTTATTAAAAATACCTTTACATCCCTTCACAGAGTATCTATTATCTATTATATAATAATAACATTCCTTTGCTGTGATCCACAATTTGATTGTAGCTCAAATCACAGTACTGTATTACTGTTACATATAAAACAGTGAGATAAAATTTAAAAATGATTTTTGTGCTATCTGTATGAACAGCAGTGGATTTCTGTGACGTGAACAATACACACATAGTAGCATGGCAACAAATTATTGCCTATCTACATGTACATGTACAACAGGAATCCTCCAGTTAATTTTCTTTTCTTTTTTTAAAGTTTCATGCTTTAATTCATTATTACATTCCAAACTTGTGATACAAAATGTCATAATGTCTCTTGTATGTTGTTACTATCTTGTTAGTTTATTGCAAAAATGGCATACAATACTGGTACAGGATTACTTTTATTCTAAGAAATTAGTAGTAGTTGTTTACACATCTATGATGTACATATGCCAGTATCAATGGTTTGCATATCAAATATATTGGGATTAGACAGTGCCACCCATTTTGACCATATAATAGATTCAAGGCGTGGTTATCAGAATATTCTTTAAAATATTCCTTTTTGGTCCATTCAAATAACTATATTTAATATTACACTTTTCCACTTTTGAGTAGAGCTTTAGTGTACTGAAATGCCAAAAATAGAAATCTTCTTGGATAAGACGAATTACATGTTTATGTTGATGTTAACTGCTAGTTTGGTCCCAGTTGATATGTCTATTAGTTTCTAATCAAATTATTATTCATCCTTGATTATCATAAGCAGCTTATCAAAGAGTCTTGTTAAATTATCTAATGATGGGGCTAAGTGTTCTAGCAAGCCTGAAATTTTTTTCCGTTATCTTAATCTAAGCCAGCAGTACCAGAGGGCCCAAGGCTAGGGACCCTCTCAAATGCTATTTCCTGCAGTTTGAGGGACAAATTTGGCTGGTAGATTAATCCTAAGCTTAGACATATCTTTTTGTATCTTGACATGCCTATTTTTGTCCATCAAAGATGACAGATTGGGCACAGTGAGAGACTGTGTAGTAGTTACTCTGTGGGCACTTCATCATAAATATGCCTTTCTGACGTCACACCAGGGGAATACGGCCCTTCTAGTACCGTGTAAACTGGCCCCTCCGGGTCCTTGAACGACGTTCCAGTTATTGCGTTTGCCAGACAATCATAAGTCTCTTCTGGTTCCTCCTCCTGGTAAGAGGGAACAGAACTGTACAGGACTCCATACTCCCCTGTTGCCTCAGTGACGACAGGCTTCTTCTTGTTCCCTTCAGGGCTGAAATCCAGGCTATCGTACGAGCCGTCATCTTCAGACTGCATCTTGTTAAACTTTGATATCAGTCCCGATATCTCTTTGGGCGGCTCTTCGTAGTCCGCGACCGGTTTCCTGGCTTTGGGGGCGTGACGGGGTACGGGAGGGGGTGGTGCAGCGGGCCTTGTAATCATTGCTGTGTCCTCGTAAACCCCATCGTCGTCCTCGAAGCCCGGCGGCCGGTGGGAGTGCATCTCCGTCGGTTCTTTGTAGTCCTCGCTGTCTTCATCGACAGCCGGCGGCTGGTCGTAAATGTGCTCTGTCTTCTTCTTCGCCCTCGGGGCGACCGGCGGCAGCGGTTTGGGCTTGCTCGGTACGGCAGGCACGTGGTAGTCCTCAGTCTGGGGGTCGAAGGTAGCCGAAGCGAGCTCTTTTTCCTTCACGGAGCGTCCCTGCTGCTTCCAGGCCTGCATCCGCATTTCTGTCTCCGAGTACTGTGGTTCCTCCCGGCTAACACTAGTAACAGCTAGTTAGAAAGTAGAGCAGAAAAAACAGTTATTTATTGTTCTTTTATTAGTTTATTAGCTGTGGAGCTCAGAATTACATATAGTCAGCACCTAGTATGAACACCTTGGATGTACCAACAGTAAAACCTAATACCAGTGATTAAAACCTTACAAATACTCCGTTAATGCTACTTCAGGGTACCTACATTGCTAACTTAATAAGTTCAAGAACCTCAGACTGTTCTGAAGTACAGAGACACTACACAAAAGTACACATACACGTACCTGCTTTCACATCGTCCACTTCTGCATAGTAGTCGCCTAGTGGCTCGTACAGATCTGACTCTGGTACCGGCTGGGCCACTCTTGGTCTCACTGCTGCAACTGGAGCTGTCCAGAGATTTCAGTTGGCAGAATTTAATGAACTTGTTAAGAGGATATAAAGATTTAGCTTGCTGTGTTTGATCGACAACGACAGGGCAATCTACCTGAAAATTGAAATGCATACATAAATCTACATTTTAGTTTCCTCTCATGAGTATACGATCACACATACTCAATGGCAAGTCAAATCAAAGAGCCCAAGAGAAGAAAAATTTTAGAGGATTGGATAGAATTATGTACTAGTACCTGGTTTGTTGACTTGTTGATAGCCTGTTAAGCTTTCTGCCCCCTCGCTTATTGGTCTGGGTGCTATGTAGAGATTTGGTGGATGGGTAAAAATTGGCTTAAATTTTAAAATATATAATTTCAAATCACAAGTTGCAATTAAGAGTGGCAATGCTGCAGATTATCCAAATTAAGATCAGATTAAGCAGACTAACCTACCTACCGCTCCACCGCATATCAGCTACTGCTGAGGCGGGCCATCAATTAATGAGGCAATATCAACATTGAAGCAAGTATGGACTACAGTCCAAGTGCTGAAGTTCAAACTGCCAGCACTATTGATGTATGTAACACTAGCATGTTACATTTATCTGCTGAGTTACATACTTGTATATATCCTCCACTTTGAGAAACAGTGTGTTCGAGAGATCTCTAGTGCAGCAACCCAGGCATGCACAGTTAAGATGTGCAGGGGTGCATTATATGGGCAGATGTTGCATAGGAGATCTGATTTTAAGAACCCAAATTTTCAGGATGGAGGATATTTGCCCTAGCAGAATTGTTGGTTATGACGTTAAGTTATTTTGTAACCTACGCGGAGGTTTCGGTGGCCTGTTCGGCATGTCCTGTGGCCCGGCTGACTGGGGCCTGCTGTAGTTTCTTGGAGGCAACGTCGGGTCTCTGCCAAGAGTTTCTCCAGAATCTTTTCTCATCTGACTGGGAGCCTGTGGGTCATTACGGCAAGGACAACATTATATGGTCATTTATATAATGAGAATTAAACTGTTCTCTAAATCAAGAGAAATGACTCACCATAATGTTTGACCGAATCATTCGGTCTTCATCAGCTTTTGAGTGATTCAGTCGAAAATTCTGGTGAGTCAATTTCCTTGAGTTGGAGAACATACAGTAACTGTTTAATTCTCATTATGTATTTTACCAACTCAGATGAAATTTCATGCTAGTATATCTTTGTTTATTTTCAGACTCAACTCCATAAAAATTTTCAGAAATGCTTTATAGTTTTATTATTTGTTTGTACATGTATTACAGTCTTCTTCATTTAAAATGACCCTCTACTCCTAACACATGACCCTACAGAAATAATTATAATAGTGTTCATGTTGCCTACCTGTGATATGTCCATCGCAATGGATGCCCTTCCCTTGACGAAAGCGTCCACGTTGTTGAAGATACTGTTGCCCTCCGAGGTGGCAAACTCAAACTTCCCCTCCCCACTCGCACACTTCCTACCTGCTTCCAGGGAGAACTGAGTCTTGTCTCTGCCATATCTACGATTAGAAGAAAATAAATCTGGTAGTGCTTAACCTGCACCACTTAGATTTTGGAAGTATGGATCATGCTAAAACCGTTCAGAACCATTGCCATTTACTAGTATTTCTTTTATACTTTATTGGTGGTAATCCAAGTTATGGACCAGTGCAGGTAAACATCAGAAATACCTGCACTATCCTGCATATGCAGGTTGTATTTTAAGCCCTGAACTATGCAGCTCCAGATGTCTTACATTATTAATTACTGAGAGAGTGAAAGATGTTAGTTTGCTTGAGGAATGAATCCACTCTTCAATAAATGGTATAAGTAATCTACTGTGTTATTACACAGAATGACGTCCAGAATTCTAGCCATATAATTGTTAGATAATTATTATTTAACACAAGTCACACAATTCAGCCTCAATGGGTGCAAAGTGATGGCATTGTGTATTGTATTATTGTGCTGTTATGGTATTGTGTTTGAATAAACCAATGATAAAATGTTGTATACCTGCGCAGGTATTTGTATGGCCAGCTGTAGAGTTCCTGGTTGGTGCGTCTGTCCTGCAGAGTCAGACAGGTGGGGTTCACCTGTAACAGGTACGGCCCGTCCAGCTCACAGCGCTGCGCCGCCTCCGTCAGACGCACTACCACCTGGTACGACAGACCTGACAACAACAAACACATTTATGTTACTTTAGTGAGTTTGCAAACCCCAGACACACAACCACCTAGTGGTACAACAGGCTTTACAAGAACAAACACATTTAAAAGTTATCTTGCCAATCAACGATCTACACTCAGCACAGAAAGTTTGCAAACTCCAGATGCACAACGACTTGGTATGACAAACTGTCTAACAACAAGGACATTTAGATTTAAATGTTAACTTGTCAATCAACGGTCTACACTAAATACTGAAAGTTTGCAAACCACAACTGGAAAGACTACTAAAAGTAAAGAGCAGAAGACACAGCCAGGGACCATGCTACATAGAGGTTCATTGTACCTCATTGAGAGGAGCAAGCGTGGTAAACATGTCAGCGGAATGTACAGCGCCTGTGCAAAACCCATAAAGTATTGTGCAAAAGCACTTTGGCAGAAAATCCTGTATTCGCATATTTAAGGATGACAAATGAAGGCAGGGTAGGCAGGCTTGAGAAGTTTTTACTTTCTTGTGCAGCGTAGATGACGTTGTCTGCCATGCCGCTGTACTCCGGAGCTGTGGCTCCTTCTGGGGGCTCCGTGGCCCTGTACGGCGGAGGCTGTGGCGGGGGGATCTGTGGGGGGCTGTATGGGGGAGGAGCCGCCACGCTGCCATCAAGAACAGTGGGAGAGTTCCCTCCAAAAACCGCCTTGCACAGCTTCAGGTACCAGTTGTTGAGCTCCTTTTCCGTCTCGGCGGCGAAGGAGAGCGTCTTGTCCGGGAAAACGATGTCAATGACATTATCCTGGGACTTGTGGTCGGCGCTCGGTGTGATGGCCACACAGTCCTTGAGCGGGATGACCTTTGCCCCCTTCTGACCCTTCTTGGCCTGGTCCTTGCTCTCGAACTGCAGCAGTCGGACCACGCCACTGCCGCTAGTGGGGTACAGCAGGAAGTAACGCTTGCTCCAGGTTTTCTGGAAAACATTACACATGGCAGAATTAATTTCTTTGAATCATGAGTTAAGTTTATACTATCTAGACCAATAGCCTATTTTGTAAAGACTGTTAGTAATGTCCACAATGAAAGACTCAGTCAAAGATGCAATGGTTCACATGCAACAGTTACTGCATGTATAACTGTTACAGTTATGATTGTACCAAGATGAAAGCTCCTTGATTGTACCAAACAAACAAAATCATTTCCTCAATATGTCAAAAAGTTGCAATTAATTGTAAGGAAAAGACTAATAAAGTGATTTTCTTTGTAAATGAAGACCAAAATTTGGGGGAAGAATCAGTTTATGGCATTCGAAAAATAATAATGTATACCAAGAGTATTTTTTTCTTATGGTTGTGTATATGTATGTATCCTCTAGCAAATACAGTATTGCCAGGTGGTATTTTGGCTCTTCCTTAACTTAAGCCATTGGTTTATTTGCATAAGAAAGGGCACATGATCCTTAGGGCAACTTCCTGTTCCTTCTGACATGTCATCTTGTCACAAGACTTCTTCTGACAAGCATTTCAGGAATGATTGTTATGAAATAACTTCCTGCTCGTGTTGTGAATAATTAACCCTTGGCCTACTTAGTGTGGCTGTCTTTGCACTAAATTTGTGTAGGTTATGTCTTATGAGAAGTGCTCTAGCCATTGAGCCATCCTGAATTTTTTTCTGTCATCTCAATTTTGTTTGAGGCAACATCTGAAAATGCTGTCACAACCAGATACATGTATTTTAAATTTGTTGTAACTTTTGGACAATCTGACATTCAACTACAATTTGTCAATAATAAAAAATTTCAAAATGATGACTTTGTTGAATTTGACTTCTTGAGCTATCAATGACATTTTACAAATGATCTACAGACAATGCATGACATTGAATTAGAGGGGGCTGCCTTAAAGCCTATTATTAACGGTGAATTTAAAAAAAATGTTACACCCCTAAAACAGGCATGCAGATCCTCCCACGTCTGGCTTTCAGACATGCAAAACTGTCACCACACTCAAGTCACGCTCCAGGAGGCCTAACCACTTCCTTAAGTTCTAAAGCTTTGCCAGAGTCAGACTTTGAACTTTGACCAAGCAAAAACAGGGATGACATGTTAACGTTAAGTTAAACAAGCTGAACGACTTTTCAACAGTGACATACAAATGCAAAAGGAAGTGCATTGTGAGTCCATTATTAATAATAATTCTTTACAAAACTGTCCCCATCATAAACTAACATTTTGACTGAGAATGTGTAGATTTACGGCTGAGGAACACAGTTGTCAACAGCTTAGTGTTTGTTGGAGGCCGCTAGCTTACATACTTAGTTATATATACATGACCGAATCCATCAACTCAAGGCAATAAACAAAGCATTAGCTAGAATGTACTTAATACAGGAACTGCAATTGCAATAAAGACTTACTTGAGGGCATGACTTTTGACACAATAGATTTGTTTTTGAATATTAAAGTTGTTCAGTGTGTAAAAAAAGTGTTAACGTATACTATTTTTGAGTTTGTTTAGCTACAAATGGCCAGCCAACACTGGAACAGCAACAATTATTTACTGTCTACTTTCTGTTTACTTTGGAAAAGCATGCAATGCACACACAGCAGTGTGCACAGTGGCTTGAAATTAACCTTTATTAGTGCCATTTCTCAGAAGGCATCTTCTTGTATCTCAGTTGAATTTACCACAGCACCATGTAAATAGACTGATCCAATACTATAGCCTTGTCCTCCTCCGTCAAAACATACATAGAGGTGCAAAATGAAAACATAAAAATGCCAATAATTGACCAACATGCAGCCACTCTCTCATTGGTCAATCCTCTAAATAGGCTTCCCTGATTGCCAAAAATGTTATCATTGGTGGAACTGCTTTATATTGGGATTCAGGATTTGTCTATTGGACCAATCATATGTTAATAATACTTGTAGACAAAGTTGATGATGCCAGCATTTAAGTCTATATACCATGTTCACATATATAAAGGCCCTTGGTTTTTTGCAGCAAGACCTTTGCCCATGCAGCCGTGACTGGAAGATTGACATAGTAAACAACAATATACTCATGATGTTTACACACGTTGAAAGTCCCAACCTTTATTTTTGCCATGTCAATACAGTACAATTGTATATAACGTTAGACCTCATGGTTCAAATAGAGAACACAAAGAGTTGGTCTTCGTGGAGGAGATATCATGTCATGGGGAAATGGATGCCAAATGTCAAATTCTTTCTACATCACAGAATCACATTTTCAACTTGTCTCGAATACATTTCGCGAATGCAATTGTAAAAGAATGTATGTACAACCTTAGAACAGTGTTTTGTACAAATGTGTATTGAATATTCACCTTGAAAATTATTACTCATTTTCCCATGAACATGTAATAAAGCTTGCGTTTTTAGCTACGTCACTATTATTTGCATTAAAAGTCTAAAAGAGCCAAGAAACAGCACAAGATAATTTCAATGCAAAGTTGAGGTTTAAAATGAGGTTGAGGTTTAAAATCTGATTTTCTAACCCCATGCTTTTAGAGCTACTAGTACCATTACGGGATTACGAACAAACACCGCCCTGAAATAACGACATTCGAAGTGATCATGAATGAACGCAATTAAAGTGAACATGTCGATCGGTAACTGGTAGTCCCAGGTACAAGTCCACACCCGGAAGTAACCAAAACCACAAAACTCAACCAGCTAAAAATGCACAAACTAAAGGTTCAAACTCACTTTTAAGGCTTTCTGTGTAGGCACTGAGAGATGCCCTCCCATCATGGGACCCTCCATGGCTGGAAATCCGAGATTTTACACGATTTTTTCACGACAAAAACTGGAGGAAATGATTCATACTAGCTAAAACCAGTGGTCTGAAACTTTCAACAACTCTGGTCCACCCGGAATGTTCCAAACTGCAAAACTGAGGGGGTCCAGAGTTATTCTGATGCATATCATAAACATTAAGAAGTATATTGTATCAAATAATGTATGAAATATTTATAACTTTTCATGTAATATCTATCAAAATATATTTGTAAACTTCCAGAATTTTTTAGATTTATAAATTTGATAAACTTCACTCCCACTTGTTGATACTTTGACCGTCCCGAGGCCGTGTTGCATTGTGGGATAGAGGTCACGGGTCAAATCTTACGTCGCGTCGATGTTTGGTTTGTTTTTACGTCATTTTGACGTCTTCTTTGTCAATTAAGTACATAATCTGTGACGTTTTAGAGTTTTCAGATCTGCTAGAAACATCGTAAGTCAAAATGAGCTCAGATGGAAAGAGAAAAGACAGAGAAAGAGACGAAGACAAGTATTCGAAGGTAAGATGTAGAAATATCTATGGGGGAGGGGGGCGATGCACAGAGAAATTTATTTCGATTTATTTTTCCCCAATTCATAAAATATGCTATATCCCAGAAAAAAAGACGTCACTGTGGCAGTTCAGCCGCTTCATTCAACTGCTAAGTTAAAACTCCTTAGCATTGTTATAGGCAATGGCATAGATATTCGCTTGATATTCAATACTGCTCAAGAACTTGGCATACCTTTTAATAGCAAGGCGTGTAGAATAATTTTGATTTCTAAATCTCCATGCTGCAAATTATTTTATGCAAGAAGGCGTACTGACTCTATTTCAAACTTCTTGCTTGATGTCAGTGTTACAAATTGTTGTGCAATAAAAGTTGATTTGACTCCAAGGCCGTCCAAGCTTTTCCAAAGGACAGTTTTTGAAAACACAGTTCCCTCCCATCTGTAATCCCCAGAGACAGAGACGTAAGAGCAGCAGTGACAGTGGGTCTGATGATGATGACTATGTGCCGTATATCCCGGTCAAGGAGAGGAGAAAACAACAGGTAACGTACAACATTCTGTACAGTCATCTGTTCTTTAACGACACTGCTTAGACTTAGTGCATAGAGAATTGACTACTTGTAGGCACTGAGGCAGCGGCACTGAGCAGGTAGGCATGACAGATATAGAAGAGAATTGTTTAGGAAAGAAACTGTTGTTGTATAAGGGCTTTGAAATCAGAATCTGAATGGTGCAATGATGCTCTATTTTGCCATAGGAGGAATAAAATTTTGTGTGTAAGGGCCATTTGAATAATGAAAAAAAAATTTTGTGTTTTTATTGCCTGATAGTTTCTAGCTTGTGACAATCTTCTAATGTTTTAACTTAGAGTCCTCCATTGTGTAGTGTACAGTTACTATAGCCCAAGCAGTGACTCTAGAGGCTCCCTGCAGTTTGGGCCAGGCTTCTTCTCACTCATGATTATCTGTTAAAATACTATCCAGATGGAGAGGGTACAGAAGTACATCCAGAGCAGGACTACACTGAAGGGGCAGGAGGAGGAGAAGGAAGAGGAAAATGAGGAGGTAGAAGAAGTTACGGCTGGACCCAAGTCCAACGTCAGTCTGCTGGACCAACATAGTGAACTCAAGAAGAAGGCAGAAGGTAGAGACAAAGATATCTGGTGTATTAAAATTTAAGGTGTCTATTTATTTATCTCTTCATTTTGGCTGAAGATACAGCCAAAGCTGCCCAACTAGAATAGGGCTGATTAAATAGATAAATGGGCAAATGTGGAATACTGCACCTTGGTCACGGGAACCCACAATGTATATACTACATGCATGGAGTCCCTGTGAGTAAAACAGAGATGGAAAAAGACCTCGGAGTACATGTCCACCAATCCATGAAGCCTGCCCAGCAAGTGACCAAGGCTGTGAAGAAAGCCAATCAGATTCTGGGTATAATCAAAAGAAACATAAGTAACAAAAGTATCAACATTATCACTCGTCTGTACAAACAACTTGTCAGACCACAATTAGAATACTGCATCCAAGTTTGGTCGCCGTGGCTACAGAAAGACATCGATCTCATAGAGGCAGTCCAAAGAAGGGCCAGTAGGATGATACCTGAACTGCAAGAACTGCCCTACACACAACGACTCAAGAAAATGGGACTAACAAGCCTCGCAATCAGAAGATTCCGGGGTGACATGTTGGAAGTATTCAAAATTGTAAAGGGACTAGAGGGTATTGACAAGGACATACTTTTTCAACCGCTTGACACCCCCTACAATACAAGAGGCCACAGTTTCAGACTAAAAATACCTAAAACAAGACTTGACATCCGGAAAAAGTCATTTGCAGTACGAACAATCTCTGCATGGAATCAACTACCCCAAGAAGTTGTGCAGCAAACCAGTGTGAACGGGTTCAAGAGTAGCATAGACCTACACATCAAGACCGTACTAGACGGAGGAGCGACCAGAGGCTACCCGCCATCAAGCTCCTGACTGCGGAGATAAGACGATATCTCTGCAGTTCAGGTAAATTCAGGTAAATTCAGGTAAATAAATATGAGACAGGGGTTCGCTAGGCCTGGGTGATTTGTAGTGGATCACCAAAGGGCTGTTGAAGAGTCGTTTTCTTTAGTTAATCTCATAAATGTTCATCTATAGCTTTTTACACATCACACATAGCTGGCTTGCTAAGCATATCATACATGTAATGTGTGTGTAGTTGTATAGAACTAGAATTAAGGAAGGTGTGAAGAGGCCATTTGCATTAACATGTACATGTACCTTTCTGCCATGTTCTGTAGCCAAGAAAGAGACAGCTGTGGACAAGCAACTTGCAGAGGAGGAGAAGATTTTGGAAAGTGTGGCTCAGGCACAGGGTGGGTATTATATACATGTACTAGTACTGTACACCTGGGCACAGGTCTGTCTTTGTTTAAGTCTAATACTGTGTAGCTGTGGAAATCATAGCAAAAGCTAAAGATAAAAAATATGCAATAGTTTTAAATGATACCTTTGATTTCCATTGAAATTTGTAGAATCCTGTACAAAAGTCAAAAGCAGTTTTCATTTAATTTAATTCAGTGAGTTTAAGAAGAAGGAAAAAACAGCAATGATACGAATCATTACATAGTGTGGTCCTTTGTGATTTTAATTTGTGGTGAGACTCATATGTGTACTAGTATGTGGCACATTTTACAACAAGCTGACACATGTTTTGTTTGACTTACAGTTCTTGCCTCTGTGAAGGAAATTGCCAAGGGTATTACTTATGAAGCTTCCATGAAGACTAGGTAAGGATAATGTTACATTTAGCAGAATATCACGATGTCTTCTGTAATGCCTTATGTTATATTCCAAGTTGGCTCAGCCCAGACATGTTGTAATGTGAGAGATTACAGTCATTTTAGACAGTGATGTAAAACTGATGGCCCTGTGTACATGTATGACTTTTAAGGGAGCCTCAAGCAGCAAACCTCTGCACATAAAAGAACATAAAAGAACACATTTATCAAGATGAGTATGTGTGCTTGGCTATAAAACACTAGCTGCGGAGAGGCGCATTGTGCTGTTAGCTGCATAAAAAAGCATCCTGCTTCACTTCAGTTTAGAATGAATTCTTTTTCTCTCTAGTTGGACCCCACCTCGACACATCCTACAGATGCCGGAGAGCCGCCATGAGAGAGTGCGGAAAAAACTGCACATCCTGGTGGAGGGGGACGACATCCCACCTCCCATCAAGTCATTTAAGGTATGGGCTTGTCAGAAGTAGTTTTCAAGAATATCAGTTGTTTGTGAGAATTATCAAATGATTCCATAGAATTTTTTCACAAGAGTTTGCAGCTAAGCAATGAAAAGTATGTGAAGTCATTTAATTTGATATGATGTGACATTCATGAGAATATGATAACAGAGTATATTATGATAAAAGAAAGGAAAAAAGGAATCTCGGTCCTGTTTTAGCCCACTGTTCAAATCAGAGAAGAAAGACACTATGTATAGTATTTACAGGTTCATTTTTTTTAAAACCGAATTTAACATCATTTTTCCCCAGCCGGGGGTTAGACGTGCTTGCACCAAGTGCAAGTCTTTTTTTGAAGCAAGATTTTTACGGCTTGATGCTAGCTCTTCCTAATGCCAACCCAAACCCTAGTAGGGCCCAGGATCTCTCTAACTGACTATGTCTCTATACTGTGTACATTCCTTTTTTTAATTTTGCTGGAAGTACAATAAATCATAAAATACCGGAAAGAAAAAAATGGTCTCAATCAATAAATATTATTTGTCAGGGAATGTTATCCGCTTTGGACGTAGACGTGTACGACGGAGTATTTCTCCATTCGTACATATAAGTTGTGAACAAGTTCGTTTTTCTACATTGTGAGTCTTCTGTCAAGAATTTTCGCGGCGTACTTTGACATTTAGCTCCGGCCATGAGCGTTTTCTTTTCCAACTTCTTGTTCTATGCTACTACTGTATATGTATTACCAGGGCCGGAGGCCAGAAATACTGGCCCTACTCGGGCCTCGCCAGTGGCCTGCCCTGCTGAAATACAGTAACTTCTGGTTTGTTGACATTAGCCGGGATCACGGCAGGGGATGTCACTCAACCATGTCCACCAGGGATCCCCGGCCGCCCGGCTCTGGAGCCAATTAGTACACTCGCGATTTCAAACTTCAGCGGTTGAAACACTATGGACAGAGTATATGTGCATGTTTTTCCATATTCTGCCCATGATACTAATAACTTTCGATGTTTATGTGGTCACTAATACTTCACACGCCTCCATGACAAAAACGGAGCGAAACAAGCCTCTCAGTAACCATTTATAGGCGATAATACAGGAGCTGTACTGAACACTGTTGTCAGACCAGTTTAAAAAACCCGCACTGGGCTCTCAGCCAATGAGAGAGGCCCTTTTATCTTATAGTTTCGGCCGCACTTTAAGTGCCTTTCCCAAGGGCACAACGTCTGGGTGCAAGTCCGGACATGTCTGGGTCCAACCCTGGGGATTGAACCTGGGTCTCCTTGCTTGACAGTCGGACGCTCTATCCACTACACCACACGGACGCCACAACAATTCACTGTTCATTGTACTGGGGAAGTACTAGTATTCCTAGCTCTTTTCGACAAATACACATGTACAATGGATAGTGGACCACAGCTTAACGTCCTGTCCTGAGGACTGTGATCCTTTCCGGGAATCAAACTCCTAACCTTTTGGTCCAGAGGCAGGGTCACTAGCCACTGGACTGCACACATTTGAATATAACGACAATAAATGGATTGTTGTTTGTTTTTCATGCAGGAGATGAAGTTTCCCAGGGGGGTCATCCATGCCCTGAAGAAGCGGGGAATCCACCACCCCACCCCTATCCAGATCCAGGGCCTGCCTGCCATGTGAGTAGGAATACACTTGAACACACGAGGAAAATGTTCTCAACCAATTGGTTAGACTTTCAAAATCTACCTAGTTGCTTGAGTAACATTTTCCTTGTGACAGTGTGTATCTCATTACCTAGATGTCTAACCTTCATCAAAGTAGTTTGCACAGAATCTGATGTAGAAGAAAACAATCTTTGGAGGAATTTCTGACGTCTTGTTCTCAGTGATTCATGTTCATTTTTACCCCCCCTCCCCCACAGTCTGTCAGGCCGCGACATGATCGGCATTGCCTTCACAGGTTCTGGGAAGACTCTGGTGTTCTGTCTGCCCATGATCATGTTCAGTCTGGAGCAGGAGAAACGTCTGCCCTTCACCAAGAACGAGGGACCCTACAGCCTCATCATCTGTCCTTCTGTAAGACTTCCCTTCCTTTTTACTGAAATTTTAGCTAAGGTTTAAAGGTAGTCCCATGGCCTTTTTTAGGCCATATAGGGCACTGTGTCAAGGGCATACTATTAGAAGGTGGAGACCATCCCTTTACCACCTCCCCAGCTGAAGTCATGTACCCATTTTACACCTCACTGGAGGTTAAAAAAGTCATGCAAAGTGCCTGTCCCTTTTCCATTTCATGAATTTGTTTCTTAACTAAGACTTTTTGAAGTAAATTTTGTCTATGTTCTGTTCCAGAGAGAGCTTGCCAGACAGACCCACCAATTCATCACACATGTGGGGAAGTATCTGGAAGCTGATGGTAAGCACATACATTTAACATTAAATAACAGAATAATGGAAAATGGAATTATCAGAGCACAGAAGTTGTCTTTTGTTAAACAAGTGGTTGTGAATAAAGAATTTGCTATTCAATCATCCACCAACTTCATCTCATTGTATCCTGTAGGAATGCCTGGCATGAGGACAATGTTGTGTATCGGTGGAGAATCTGCCAAGGACCAGTTTGAGCAGTCAAAAAGGTCAGAAACATGACGTTGTTATTTGTACTGCACCCATATGTTTGTTTGTATGCATGCTTGTAAAAGACCTTACAAAAGCCATTGTACTTTTGTTGTGTCAATAAAGTCTGTTATTGCTATTGTTTCCAGGATGAAAGTATTGTATTGGGTGGCTCTGGTTCCCTGGGAGTTTGTATGTACAGTGTATCTTGTAAATGCAAATATAAAACAATAAAACATAACATAAAAAGAAAGCCCCAACATCCAATAAAGCAGAAACAATAAGACACTGCATCATCACCAGTATAAACACCTTGACTTCCCCCAGAGGTGTACACATGATGGTGGCCACGCCCGGCCGACTCATGGACATGCTGAACAAGAAGGCCTTCAACCTGGACACCTGTCGCTACCTGGTGCTGGACGAGGCTGACAGGATGATCGACATGGGCTTCGAGGAGGACATCAGGACCATCTTCTCTTACTTCAAGGTCAGTCACAGCTAGAGGTCACAACTTGTTTAACAACAGCCAGCGTTTCGATGACTGCCTGTCATCTTTATCAGGGCAATTATGACTGGTGCACTGAAGTTACTTATACTAGGTATTACTGGTTCATTTTGCACTGAAGCTAGATGTTACTGCTAACTTCTGGATGTAAAGTATTTGAGTGCACAGTGATCAGACAAGGGGTTCATTGGTGTCTGCTACGTGGGCACAGTTTTGCCCAGATGTGCTGTGCAAAAAGTATTCATCTATCTTGCTTCTAAACCATCTATCTTGCTTCTGCTTTCTCTGAGACTTATGTATTTGCAGAAAATATTTCCGAATTGCAGAACAAAATTTTTTACATTCTGCTATAGTTCAAAACACACAAAAAAAATTTCTACCCTTGATTGCTGATAATAATTGTACATCTTCTGTTCTCCAGGGCCAGAGACAAACCCTGCTGTTCAGTGCCACCATGCCCAAGAAGATCCAGAACTTTGCCCGCACGGCGCTGGTGAAGCCGGTGACGGTGAACGTTGGTCGGGCGGGTGCAGCGAGTCTGGACGTGATCCAGGAGGTGGAGTACGTCAAACAGGAGGCCAAGATCGTTTACCTGCTGGAGTGTCTACAGAAAACTGCTCCTCCGGTTAGTCTCTTTTTTTCTAATGAAGATTTATCACGTTTGTAGGAGGAACTGAGAAGTCCAGAGGTGTGCAGATAGACTGCTGGGACTGAACTGCCAAGGAGAGAGAGAAGAGAGAATGATTGACCTAACAGTTGGCAACAGTAATCACCTTGTCAAAGTGTCAACCCTGATACCAGACTGTGAGGTTTGAACCTCTTACACCAGGAAGGATCCATGCTCTTTTGATAATTGTGGTGGGATCTTCAACATGCTCAGGGTGTGGCTCTCCTTAAAATGGTACCTCTGGCTAAACGTCCTATCCAAGAACTCATTCTTACCCGAAGCTCATTTTTACCCGAGTCAAGGAAGGAAATAGGTGTGAAGTGCCTCTCCCAAGGACACAACAGTGGGGCCTGCCAGGGATTCTAACCCAGAACCTTTGGATCCTGAGTCAACAACCCTAACCCCCTTGCCACTGTTTCAGGTGTTGATCTTTGCGGAGAAGAAGGCAGATGTTGATGACATCCATGAGTACCTGCTACTGAAGGGTGTGGAGGCTGTGGCCATCCATGGAGGAAAAGGTCAGGTTCTTCTCCTATATTTGGAATTCATAGTACATAGGTCATTTCATGCTTCTAGTTGAAATACTTTTTTTTGCATACCTGCACTGGTGCAGGTGACTATGATATTTACCTGCACCAGCCAATTTTACCTGCACCAGCCAATTTTACCTGCACTAGGAAGTATGGCTCATACTAAGGACTATTGCCAGAAGCTGAATGGAAGGTTGTGTGTGCAAAGAAGACAAAAGTATGGAGAGACAGTTGGGGGGAGATAGTTTTGCAAAAGGGGTCATCCCCTGATCTGTTGAAGGGGAGTACCTTGGGCTCTTTCTGTCTCAGGAGACAGTCTGAAGCTTCTGAAGAAGAGGAGTCCTTCTTATTAAAACAGTAGTTATGCGAGGTAAATACCAGGATACATAAAGTTTTCTCTTTTTTTTTCAGACCAAGAAGAGAGAACTCGTGCCATTGAGGCTTTCCGGGAGGGAAAGAAAGATGTTCTTGTGGCGACAGACGTGGCGTCCAAGGGGCTGGATTTCCCCGACATCCAACATGTCATCAACTTTGACATGCCAGAGGACATCGAGAACTACGTCCACAGGTAGGCATGTGCAGAAGAGCCATCTAGAGACAATGTGTAAAACTGCACTACAAGTGCCACAGAAACTGTTTGCCATACAAGAACTGCTCATGTAAACTTTTTCCGCATGCGCTACACTTAACCACACATAAAGAACATACAATGCAATCTTGTAGAATGACTGAACTACAAATATCAGGCGTGTATGATAGTTTTAGGAAAATACAAGTTTGAGCAACTAAATTGTTGGATAATAAATCCAGTACTTCAAGGCATAACTACATCTTGTTCTGTTCTGAGCTTGTATTAGATACCTAGTAGCTGGTATGTCCATCATTTATCAGTTGTACTGTTCCAAGTATGTGATGAAGTGGTGTTGTATGTTTGTGTTGTCCAGGATTGGTCGTACAGGCCGGTGTGGGAAGACGGGCATCGCGACGACCTTCATCAACAAGGCGTGTGACGAGTCTGTCCTGCTGGACCTGAAACACCTGCTGCTGGAGGCCAAGCAGAAGATCCCGCCCGTCCTGGAGACACTCGAGTCAGAGAGCGAGAAGTACCTGGAGCTACGGGGTACGTGTTGGTGTAGCCATGACCGTGCTTTATCCAGAACCATCCTTTATCCAGCACCATGCTTTACCCAGAACCATGCTCAGGCACAGTCCTGGATGGTCCCTACATATCCAGAACTGTGTCTGTTGGCAAATCTACGTTCTTGGATAGGCAGAGATTATCCAGTTGATTATCCGTGGCTGATCCTAGCCCTAAACCCATTCAGGAATAGAATGAGATAGGAACAGTTCTGGATACAGTATGTGTCTTCTCTTCAAAAGTTTAGAATGGGTTGAATTCCGAATGGCTGAGTTGCTGAGATCGAGGGGTGAAGGGTTTGATTCCTGGCTAGTTGTTGTGTTTACATGTTTTTTGCGTTAAATGGCAGAGTGGCTTAGGAAAGCAGACACAAAATCGAGTGGTCAAGGGTTTGGTTCCTAGTATTCCTGGCTAGATGTTGTGTCCATGTCTTCTGCTCGCAAGTTATAATGCGTCAAATGGGAGAATGGCTAAGGAAAATTCCCCAAGCTCATTTTTACAAGTACAATGGAAAGTGGACCACAGCTTAACATCCTGTCCTAAGGACTAAGCCTTTTCAGTAGCATACATGCCGGATGAGCAATAACAGCCGGGATTCAAAATCCCAACCTCCTGGTCAATAGGCATTGCCACTAACCACCTGACTACACACGGTGAGTGTACATGTACAATGCATGTCCTTACTTTCCAAAGCATTGACATTCTTGGTTTTTCCACATCACTAGGGGAGAGAGGCTGTGCGTACTGTGGAGGTTTGGGCCATCGTATCACCGACTGCCCCAAGCTGGAAGCCATGCAGAACAAGCAGGCCAGCAACATTGGGCGCAGGGACTACCTGGCACACAACGCAGCAGACTACTGAGGCTACTGTGTACATTATTATGTCACCTGGGTTAAACATTTCTTGACAACAATAGCCAGGGCTCGAAATACCACCTGTATATGTAGGTTAGTGCAGGTGAAATTGGAGCTGTGCAGGTATTTCTGATGTCTACCTGCACCTACCCTGCACTGGTCCATGTACTGGGTGTATGCAGGTTAGTGCAGGTAAAATTGGAGCTGTGCAGGTATTTCTGATGTCTACCTGCACATAACTTACAGTGGTCCATGTACATGTACTGGGTATATACATTTATGTACATGTAGGTGTATGTGTATATATGCATTGACTAGCTGTTACCATCCAAGGAGTATAAAAGAAGTAATGGCAATGGTTTCTGAACAGTTTTAGTATGATCCATACTTCCTACGTTTTTAATTCTGCAAGTGAATTTTGTCTTGTGCAGATAATTTTCAATGTAACCTGCAACAGTGCAGGTATTTCGATCCCAGGGTCCTGTAAGAATTGGAAGGAAATACATTTGTATACATGTACATGTAGGTGACAAAGCTTTTGTCTTAGTTGTGAAATAGATCAATCTTTCAAGGCATTTATTAGTTAATGTTCTTGATATCAGCTATGTTGAAGAGGCTGAAGTAAACCATGGTAAAGTGAATGGAATTGTCACAATTCATGAACATGTGTAACGTGATATTAGATACACCTGATGTGCAAAAACTACATTGTTTGGAAATAAACATACATGTATATTCAAAATAGTGTGTTGTCAATTTGAGAAGATTCTAAACATTTCTTACTCCTTAGTTGTTACAGTATGTGGCTATATGTGCACAGTAGAATGATGCATTTTAATAAAGGGTTTCAATGAAAACCCAAAACAACTATGTTGCCATTCCACTTGCTTCCGATAGGGGGCGTCACAGACATGCAGACCAAGACTCTCAGGTACCATAGGGCTTCGATACCACTGCATGTAGTTACCTTGTCAGATTGCCTCATGTATAAATTGAACCCCTTCAAATCACCATAGTAAAGGATAACCCCTAACAGAAATACACTGATATTTACTCGAATTTGAGAGTTTTCCTTCTCAGTTCTATTTCCCACTTGTAATGCTTCCTTCCCTTGACTTCACAACCCATCCACATACACTACAAAGATTCATTCACCCAATACCCCTAATTTCAAGGCATCTAATGCAATTTCAAGGAGGCAAACTGGACTTTTCTTTTTCTGGTCATTCTTTTCATGTACAAGTTGACTCAATCCTATCCCATAGCATACTGATAAATGGTTGCTTGAGATGGTAGTAAATGTCAGTATCACAAAGATTTCCTCATCCGGAATACTTTTTGTTTCACCACCTTGAAATTGCGTAGGCCTGCCTTTATTATTTCGTTCAGTGCCCTTGATCCACAAGATAATCCCCTTCTATTTCCTAATTTCATACAACCAAGCACACCAACAAAACAACATACAGCAGCCATATATTTTATGTTCATACAAAAGTGATTTTAATTTTCTCTTCACATTGCCATACATATTCTTATCTGTGGTATTTCTCAGCACCACAGCTACAAGTAGTCACTTATTACACACACTGACATTTTGTCTGCACAGCCTATGTACATATAAGCACTCTCATATCACAGGAGGAAGGGCATTTACTTTGACTGACAGCTGTCAATATCCATACTTCTACAATGTGTTCCAGTCTTTGATTAATATGTAACAAAAATAGCATTGAAAACATTTCCCCAGGAAAGAGAAAAAGTGTATCTCTGGTCGTCTATTTGTGAGAGTTTTGCTAATGTTTTTATATTGCAATTTGTCCATGTACTTGCCCTCTTACAAAACTTGAAAAGCCGTACTGTATTAGAAATTTCCAATACACAATACAACTGTAGTATAATGTTGTAGTATACAGGGAAAATATTACAATCTGGCTGGAATAGTTACAAAAGGATGGTTCACTGCTGTCTTTCACAGAAAGGCAGACAATATACATGTAGTCATCTTCCATCCTTTTTTAACAGAAATACAAAAGAAATCCACATTTCGCTAATTCAAAAGTGGTTGTATAAAAGAGAAGTCTTTCAATCAAATATAAAATATCATTATCTAAAATGCATGTAAAACTCTAATAATTATAATGAACAACTTGATGTGATAATGGCAGCTGTCAGTCATAGAATATCCCTTCTCCAATAATGTTCAATATACATCTAATCATAGATGGTTTATGTCATCTTTAAATATAAGCTCTATACAGCTAAACACAACTCTTCTCTACACAAGTCATTTGTAACATAGAAAAAAATTACATTGCAGAAATTACATGGTGGTGCTTGAGTTTTTTTCCTAAGCATCCAATCTTTGGCATCAGACTACACCGGCATTTTTTCACGATGTATATATATAAATTTTTTTAACCACTCTGGTGCAAAAACAAAACATTGTTGATGTACACATTGTAATCACGAATCCAATATTTTACAGGTATGCCCTCTGATGTGGCTTTGCTTTAAAGTGTTGTTTATTGGCTTATGATATTGTATTCATATTGGTGATAACTATTGTACCTTCTATAAGAAGGGCATAGAGAAGAATTCACAGAGTAAAATACAAGTTGGCAGTGTTGGCACTTGACATAACAAACTTAACAGAATGAGAAGTACAAAATTCAACAGAACTGGAACCAGGTGAACATTTTGATACAAACAGAACTTGTCCCCCCACCAAATTGTGTTGCAAAAACTTTTATCCCAACAATGCAGAACTGAACTTGTTCAAATAGCCAACTTGAACTGTTATATGACATTTATATCGTTGTAAAAAAAAAGATTTTTTAAAAAAGGTAGAGGTATAACAGTTGAGATCTAAATGTACAGAGGTAACAAAAAAAGTTATTTTTTCTGCAGTGATCGGGCATCACAACCAATTATTTACAAAGCACATTCTGACAGTAGGATCGGGAGAAAACCATTATTTTACATCCTTTTACGTCTTCACGGACACGACACTCCTCGTGACGGAGGGTTGGGGTGGGACTACGCTGCCTGGAATGTCACCTGACAAACTCCGATTGTGTAAGGAAGTAACCGTCCAAATGCCACCAGGGTCAAGTTTGAGGCAAACCATCTGTTTGTGGGGAGGGGGGGTACTTCTAAACATTACCAAGGGGTGGTTTTAAGAATTGTACTGATTAAAAAGGAGGGGGTATATGAGAATTTGAATCCAAGGGAATGGCGAGGGAATGGTAATTAAAAGAAAAAGAGGGGTAACCATTTTACCCCGACCCCTTCTCTTAAAATGGATCAGTCTATATCATGTCACCGTCCACTACTTTGTAAGAAGACAAATGATTGGAGGAACCAGACATACACTGATGGTACGAGGCAAGTGATTGGACGAACCTGACATACTGATGGCATTTGGTTACTCTTTACAACTGTTGCTCTCTTTCATTTTGGCATCGACTTGTAACAAAATAGGTTATACTTTATTCTCAGACCATCCATTTCTTTTTATCATTTTTATAACTTATTTACAAATATACAGATAATATACAAAAATTTTCATGATTGTGCATGCAAAAAACTTCCGAGCTGTGAAATCATGTGTCTAGGGCTGGCTGTGACTGGCACCTGTCATTCATACAACTAATCATTGTGCTCAATTTGATACTTAATTCTACACATCACAAATATATCATTTCCATTAAATACTCTCCAAATCTTTTTTCATAGACTCTTTTAGTACGTATACTGACATAGAAACAAATACTACACAGACTTAGCACCAGGCACTATTTGGCAAAAAAAACGAAAAGCAATGACGTTGTAAGAGAAATAACACCTCACAACGGACAAGTGCTCGTCCCAGCCAGCTCTATAGACACATCTGACGACAAGAGGAAGATTTTTTCGTATAAATAAAGAAGGACGAAGAATTAAGGGCTAACACTGGTAATGGATGTGTTGGTGCTGGTAGACCTTACTGACTCCCTCCGTGTGTGTGTGCGTGTGTGTGTGAAGGTCCACGTATCTGTTCATGTACTTTTCTCTGGTGGACGTGCTGTTGGAGCTAAGCGTGCCCGTGGGGCTCGCTGCGGGACTCAGAAGTCCCGACGGCGGGTGCATCCCGGACGAAAGCGACCCTGACGAGTCCTTGTCCCGCTGTAGCGACATGACGGTGGTGCCGTGCGACGCGGCGTCGTGCTGCGGGACGTACTGACGGGTCGGCGTCCGGACACTGGCCGGGGGAGACGGGCACCGCTTCCGCTGCTGGCAGAACCACACGCCGCCGATCACAAGGATCAGGCCGAGCGCCGCGGGGAGACCGATCACCACCACCAGCGGCACCTTGCTGCTCAGCGAACTCCTGCTCATCACGGACTGTGTCGTTATGGAGGGGTCATCCACCTTGTCAGGATCTGCAACGAGCACAATGCAATTTAATTACCTTCTAAAACTAAAATTACTAAACATGACAATTAACAATTGACAATTGACATAGTCTGGTGTTACTGTAAGTAGAATATTCCTCAGTGACAATTTGAAAAGGTAAAATGTCAGGTATCACAGTATTGATTGCTTTGTCCTTGTTGCCCTACCTAGTACTTTGTACACATGTGGAGCAATACAGTTTATTCATTCATAGTCAAGGGAAAAGCTCACAATTCTCTAGTATTGATCCAAAGTTCAGGTTATGGTTACAGAGCGGTCTGACTAAAGCATTATGCTCACTACCTCAGTCTAAATGGATGCTGCTTCACTTCTTTTTTACCTTCTGCTTTTCGATAGTATACAAAGACGTGCTGGTTCTTACCAGGTTTGACTGTCAGGAAAGCGGCCTTGTAGCTGTATCCCATGGTGTTGGCCCCCAGGCAGATGTACATGCCCGAGTCCTCCTCCTTCGCCTTACTGATCATGAGTTTGTTCAAGTAGGACCCGTCGGGGCGGGACCACACCTCCCCGGTGGGCAGCACGATGAACTTGACCCCTCCGACGTCGATGGTGGTGTTGGGGTGCTTGTGCAGCTCGTGCTCCTCCACGCGCTTCAGCCACTGGATGTGCGGCTTGACGCCGCTGCGGACCCGGCACTGGAAGGAGGCGGTGGTGCCGAACTCCACCGTCGTGTTGACCGGGTGGACGCCGGTCAGCTGTGGCTTCGTCGTCATGCGAGCTGAGTGGGAGGAGATGCGAAAAATGGTTACTCTCTACTGTTTTCCTAAAAAAAAAAAAAGGATCTCTACAACTTCCAACAGGTCCCATTGACAATGTAAAAAAAATCAGAGCGGTTTGATTTGTTTTGGCTTCAACCAGAACTGAAATGGTTTGCATTTTGCATTCATTATACAAACTTGCACCCACGACCAAAGCAGTTTACATTGTCAAGCTTTTGTACTTCAGGAAAATGACGAGCAGCCCAAATACAGGCTCAGCTGTGAAGAGGCCAGATTGGAGACGTGACCGCAGCCATTGTAGGGCATACAGAATAAAGGAAGACCATGGCTGCTACAACTTACCTATGACGTCGACCTTGTACGTGGCGTTGATGCTGCCGATCCTGTTGAACACCTTGCAGGTGTAGCGACCGCTGTCCCTCGGCCTCAGGTTACGCAGCTTAAGGGTCCAACGCTGACCCTTTTTTGCCCCACCTGCGATACAAGCGATAAAAAAAAACAGGGCTTGAAATCCATTTTTCTGCATGCCTGACCAGTGCAGGTTGCATTCTAAATTATCTGTATCAGATAATTTTTACCTGGATCACTCAGAATTTACAAAGTATGGATCACACTGTTCAGAAACCATTGCCATTATTTCTTTAACACACTTCATACATGAACAGTTCAATGCAAATGCAGACATCAGAAATACCTTCACAGCTTCAATTTTACTTGCACTGAGGTGAATATGCACCCAACATTTTGAGTCCTGTCTACATGTTGTTTGATGTAAAGCACTGGACAGTAACTTCAGCATGCTTTACCAAGCAGAAAGTCTTTCAGTGATAAACTGCTCGTACCTAAATCCTCATCGGTGAGCGTTCTCCCATCCTTCGACCAGATGATCTCCGGCTTGGGCTGCCCGCTCGCAGAGCACTTCAACCGGACTGAACTGCCCATGGGTCTCTGGATGATCTTTCTCCTCATCTTCTGTGGCTGTGTGAATCTGGGCTTGGCTGTTGATCAGAGGCAAGAAAGGGTTTAATTAAACCTTGTTGTATTGAAAATGCTGCATGTTCTCCTGTATCAGGATTGTGTTTCGTAACAAAATCAGAACTACAGGGGTAACCCTTTTTCTCTTTTTACACTTGCTTAGAAAGAGAGATTGTGTACCATCTTCTATCAATCCTATTTCATGATTCCAAATCAAATTTCAAGTAAGAAAATATCAGAGACCATAGAGCCCGATATCAGCCCTTGCTGCCTGGGTAGTCCACTGTATTACAATGTTGTAATTCCAATAAAATAAATAAATATATACAATAATAAATAAAATATCAGAGAGTACTCACTTCCACCGACACCAGGTGCTGTACCAACAGGTCTGCCAGGATTGGAGTCATCTAAGAGAAAAAAAAGAGACACAATTAAATCATCTGAAGATATCACACCTCTACATTTGTACACCTGCACCTGAACAGAAAATTTTAAAAAGCTGACATGTGACATACATGTAGATGTGGACTCTTGTAACTATCCTCCAAAACACATCCCCTCCTATGATGGCTTTAAAATAGCAACTTTGTATATATTTGTGTAAGAGGTTGCTTAGGTAGTAACCTTTAAAAAAGGCACTAAAAACCTTCTGTTTCTAAGTAAGGAGCTCGAATCCCCGGGGATCCCTCCCCCCTTGTACCCTCTCAGGGACTTCTGAAACTCAATGTATACTTCAAAGGGTTCTCCCACCCCTATGAAAACATTATGAGAGTCCTGGGAGCAGCCTGGCATGTGGTAACACTTTCACAGGAACAGACTGAAGATCTCACTTTCTGACTAGGTTAATGACTTCCTCAGGTGTTGTGGGGGGACCCAGTGGCCCAGTACATGTTCTCTCTGAACCAAAGTTCCCAATAGACCAGCGTTTTGCCATCTTAGGATGCGATGTCCTTTTATTTTGTGGTAGGCAGTCCTCAACTGTGTTTCAAAACTTGCCACAAAACTTTCAAGTTGCATGAAAATGATGTCTTGGTGTGTGTTTCCATAAGTTGGGGTTGTAATTTTACAACTCAAAATGCAACAAGTATCTTTTCAGAGAGTTAGTTCAGAATTTCCTACGGCCTGCTGTAAGAAATACTGCTCTGAACAGCATTAACTCTTCACTGGAAGTAAAGCCAGAAACTGTCATTGTCTGACATGCTATCTCCGGTTTGGGTGAAGTGTCAAGAGTTTCGTTTTTTTTCTAAGCCAAGGTGATCGCTTCACTGTCACAATCCAACTTTGTTCTCTTCACACACGACAGAAGCTATCTACTAGATCTAAACAGTGAGCACCTTCTCTTGGCTGTATATTGTAGCAGGGATTTTGTGCTTTAAAAAATAAAGATAACTTCCGAGGCCTGTATTTTGTTCCAAGTTGCTGATGTCTACCTGTATAGCCACAGTTTATAGGCGTACGTCAGGTTTATAAACCCGAAGGTTTGGACGTTTTGATCACTCCGCGGTCGGACAAACGGCGAGACTAAACTTCTTGGCTTTTGGAGGCTGTTGCTTACACGGCGGTACCCAGGTGATCCTGACATATACAATCCTCCCTGTCTCGTCATAACAACCCAGGGACGGCTTCCGACTTTTCGGGAGAAACAAATTGTCAAAGACGGCTCCGGCTTACCGCAAGGTAAACATCCACGATTCGGTATAGCAAGGACGCGGCGATTTTCCCGCCAAACGGACTAACGTACCTTAAAACGGTACAGCGGGGCTCTTATCTCTTGGTTTATCTTTCGGAGGGATGTTCTCTCCCTTAAGTAATTTGCACAGTTCAAACAAAGTCAAGTACGATGTAACAGGATTTCCTGGAGGAAGGCGTCCCAAGATCTTGAACTTACTCCAACTTAAGGCTCCGCCCACCGGCCTGTAACACTTAAGGTCTCCTGCCCATCTCGCCTTAAGGGCTTCCAGACCTCTCCTGACAGCTGTAAGCTGTTTATCAGAGGGTTCTTACAGTTAAGTCTCTCATTTTCTGCATCAGTTTCAAAAACAATTGCCCTGAGGCTCTTAGCCACAACCCCTGCCCCCGCCTGGCTCCAGCTAAAGATTTCATTAACTCTTGCTTTTCAACACATGGTTACTTTCGCAGACAGGGACTGGGGAGGGAGAGACACTGCCAGTCTTCAATTAACCCTGTCATCTGCCATCCTCTCAAGCCTTTAAGTCCCCGCCTGGAGCTGAGGAATGTCTCTTCTACATTTCCTCATGACGCTATAACTCTAAGCTATTCATTAGGGTCGGTACTGAAGAGGTAATCTGGCCGTGTTTGGGACAGATTTGTGTAGGGGTTTGTACTCTTGCCGTAAAACTGGCGACATTTATAACTCGCTAAGCCGGCGACTGCTTTACGACTTGTGTAAGCCTGGGGGTTGGGAAAGCAAATTGTGCCTGTCTGGGCAGAATGGTGAGAATTTCCCCCCTCTAAAGTCAGGGTGGAGAGATTTATCTTCGCATTTCAACACTGCCTACCCTTGAGGAAATGTAGCCCTGCCTGTTTCCTTTTGGCCCATGAGCCTAACTCAATGACTTTCTCATATGGGAAAGGCCAGAGCTAGGCGCGCCAGATGTATATTTGAGCATGATTATGTGGGATGTCAAGTATTTGTTTTCAATGCCTCAGTGCCCATATTTTTATGCTTGCTGTGTGTTTGGTGCAGGTGCGTCCTGGTCTGGTTTGTGTGCTCTGGGAGGAGGAACAGACACGAACTGGGACTTGGGTTTCACGACAGGCGATCTCTCGGGTCTTCACTACCCACAGCTGACATCACAACTGGTGTGATAGAACTGCAGGATTTTCTGATAACACAGCAAACCGCGCTACAAAACATTTTATTTTGATTTCGCACATAACTAGTGAGTTTTCAGTTTTTTTTCATGTTCTCTAATAGTAGATTAAATTTTTACAATCTTCATAAGTCAGCCAAATTTTAATAGACCAAAAGGTAACAAAAAGTCTTGTTCCCTTCTATATGAAATACAGTGTGACAGCCATATGTTTGCTAATCAGAGCTTGCATAAATGACATCCGTGCCTGAGCCAACGTCAACACCACAGTCCATACCAAACACACCTGCCCAATGGTGATGTGTTCTATACGGCCATACCGAGTCTCTCACTCATCGAGTTATTATGAAAGGATTGGTTCGACTTTGCCGCTAATTTACGGCCACCCAAGTTCAACTGAATAAGCAAAACACTGCTGTAATAAAAACATCAGATGTTCTTCTGATCTTTTTTATCAACCAATCATTGTCTGCTTTTCCTACATGTATATCTACCCGAACAAAAACAGGGTCTTTTTGCTGCGAATTTCACACACTGCCCGACGAAGAAAGCCTTGGTTGGATAAGCTTTCTTAAAAAGCCATGCATGCACAACAAGTTTACAGTCAACCTCGTACAAAAGCTGAAGGGCAGCACTTCACCACACCTGCCCCGCTTTGTTCGCGGGGAAAGAAAGCGTGCGGGGCAGCCCGACCCAAACCTCATCTCAAACAGAAAATTCTGAGCGAGCCTTTGAGTCTCCACACTCGAGGCACCACTCCAGAATGTATTGGGTCCACACATGTGGAGCTGAGCAAATAAATTGGTCGGTCCTGCCGCCCAACACTGCGTAAGGGGTTAGCGAGTTCACCACCGCAACGTTGTAGTAACTACACTCCAGTTTTCTTGTATTCTTCTCATGTTGATCCCTGTCTGGACCTTTTCCTCGACAAAGAAAATTATTTGCCGAGGAGACCTTGTTCACAGGTGCTGGAGAACAACGTTGAGAAGAAACTGTTAACCAGGGTCGCCTTGGGCGGCTCAGTCAGGATCCCCTAGGTGGGCATGGAAGTTGCCTGATAACTTGCGATTAGCCAAAAATACTGATGATTTCATTGTTGCTTTTCAAACAGTGGACTGTCAGTTCCCTGCTAGTTTCTTAAAGTAAGAACTCAAGAGATAGAGATCCACCAGCTACACAAATCCATGGTAAAAAAATAAAACACTTGTGTGAGAGTAAAATGTGAAGAAGAAGAAGAATTTTTCAGGGTCATGGACCGTCCGATGCTTGGTCGACCATTTTGGGCGATGCACCGCGGGAGTACTGTAAACAAACCGCTGCCAATTCGCTGACAAATCCGCACCTCCGCCATACAAGTTCAAGTTATCCGCCAAACACAAAATTTCACACTCCGACGCCACCAGTCACTCCATTCCAAGGTTAGGATGCTATAATCTCATTTTTTTCCAGGCTGTATTGAAGGGTAACCGCTTGGAAATGATGGTATGCAATGTAACCACATCATATGGCGAAAATTAAGGCTTTCTCACACAATCGCTGATATCGCTGATGACTGGAAAACTGGGTTTGACTCTGACTTTGTATTTCAACCTCCTAATGACTCTGAATTTTAACTTAATTATATGCAATACTATAAACTCTTGATTTTGAAATAATGAAATGTACATTGATTCACAATTCAGTAACTTGTATTAAGTTTACTGCCATTGATCAATAGATAATTCTTGAGTCTTGAGTCTTGGTTCACCTACTGAACACCTTTGCAGGCCACGCAGTTAATCATGTGACTGTGACGGGACATGGTACATTTTACCCACATTCTACCAGCTGATGCCCCAGGCCATATCGGCCTCATTTTTCACAACAAACAGGCACTGCATACCTGAAATAAGAACACTGTGCCCCGCTTGTTTTCCTTTCATGTTAGATTCAACCCTTGCTTTAGGCATATTTTCCCTTTTTTTTTACACAAAACCGAGACCGGTATACACAAATCATATAGTCACATTTTCTATGTATTGAGTGCTTTACTGTGCATGACTCCATAAGCTAACCATGTGAATAATGTTCTACCAACAAAAAGACTGGGGCATCAGCTGCCCCACTTGTTTTCCTTTCATGTTAGATTCAACCCTTCAGGCATTTTCCCTTTTTTTAAAACACAAAACCGAGACTGGTATACACAAATCATACGGTCACATTTTCTTAGTGATGAGTGATTTACTGCGAATGACTTCTCCATAAGCTAGCCATGTGAATAATGTTCTAACAATAAAAAACTGACATTGTTAAAAAATGTTTCGCGTCAACTACACACACGTTATGACTTCTTGGTATGGAGAAACCATACTCATTCATCAACGGCCAATTATTAACGAGCCCAGGTGTGAGACCCAAATGAGTGCTAATTACCTTTCCATGCCCCAGTGGGCAGTTAATTTGGGGGGAGGGGCCAACCCCCCAGTGGTGTGGACAACAGCACTTGATATGCATGTGCCACCATACAAATGTTAATCTGCTCCAAGTCAGGACTACTTTCATGCCAAATTAGGCAGGGGATTTGCAACGGATTTACTCTTGGCCTTGGATTAGTGCTAGCGCTTTTATTCTGTGACCGTGAACAAGTCTTCAATCAACCTTTTTTTACAGATCAGTTGTTTTGGGGTTGAACAATCGCTTCATTCTGCATTTTGAAGTAGACATCTTTGTCCATGGCACTTTTTTTCCCCAAGAATGTTTTATGAACCATTTGTAAACATGATGACAGCATTCTTCTGTGCCACGATTACAACCCAAATTATTCATCACTTTTTTTTACCAGAGTCATTAGGCACGTTTCGGTGCATACCTGTTCGCGCGTGTTAATACAGACCATGTTTGCATTATTACCCCTATTCAAATGACTTTCCCTCCCAAGGTTGTCCATTGACAGCTGGCGGCTCAATACTTCTACCCAGTACTGAACTGGGGGGTCTGTTTGAAGCACAAAATCCTCTACCTATCAAAACATTGCCATATGAAATATTCAAAGGTTTCTCTCCTAGAATGATCCGTCTTCTGTTAATAGGGTACTGACAGATGTTGCTCCATAACTGCACAAAAATAACAGCCAGGCTCTTCAGGAGCACCTAGCAGCCATGGATGAGGACTACAAAAGCTATGTTGAAAGTTCACTCCAAAATCTGATAGACTGGGAACAGGTTTTAGCTAACATGTTGCAAGTGATATTTCTTCTTTTGATAATTACTAATCTCCTCCTGCAATAATAAACAATCTTCTTCCTTCCTTCTCTTCCTCAGTTTTTTTTCTGTCAAAACAACAACAACAACAACAAAATCTGTCAGAAAAAACAACACTTTTCTTGGACCATCCATCTTGGGTAAACATGGCGCAGACAGCTGACATGTGTTACCCAGCAGGCCATTGCAATAACCTGGAAATCCAGCCCCCTTAGGACCACCACTTCAAAACCTGTCAAGGATGCATATATGCATGGCAAGACACTCAGGATTATCTTAGCTCCTTGGCAATGTCTACAAGATGTTTCAAGCTTGTTACAAGTACAAGGCTACCGAAAATAATTTCAGCTAGTTTGGAGCTTTTCTGAAAGAGATTTTTGTGCTCTAAACATCTTTGGAAACTGAATCTGTTTCCCCCCAAAACAGCAGACAAAAAAAAGTTTAACGACTCCAGACTAAGCTGGTGGGAGGGGTCCGTCCTTTGTCAGAAGATTAACACCTTTTTGAGGTTATTTGCGAGATTTAGCAATTTGTGTGAAGTCCCTTTGTGGCCTAATGGGAGGGTAAATTGTGTGTTGACAATGGGGGTGTGTGAAGTGTGAAGGGGAGATTTGCTAGAAAGGATTTAATGAACTTCTAGTTCTAGACCCCCCCCCTCCCACAAAAGAGAGAGAGTTTAGAAACAATTCTCTTCCCCATACACATCCAGAAAGGATTTGATTAACTCTCTCCCCTTCCCCAAAAGAGAGAGTTGAGTTGGGAAACAATTCTCGTCCTTTATACACATCCAAAGAACATTGCGCTTCAGTTTAGCATTCTAAGAACTGTCCTGTACACAGCAAGTATGTTATTCTCCTTCCTTTCTCAATGTCTATTAAAAAATAAGCCTAATGGAGAAACATATGTCAAATATTAAGTATAATACCCATGGCTTCCTATACATGTAACAAGATCGCACTATATCAAGGAAATTAATCATTCCTACACGACCATGGAAATGCAGTTCCTCTTCGGTTTATTTGTTCAACAGAAAAATTTTGATGAAAGTCTGTTGAAGTGAGTTCTTGTGGGGAGTCTGGATTACGGACATTCCCCTGAATTTTAGATACAGCAAAACCAAATAAATATACCACCGTAGGCACCCCACTGCGAATGGAAAGTGCATGCTACCATTGATACTACATAACTCTACCACAGAGTGATTTCCGTTTTATTAAAGCTGGCCAATCTCACAGTCAAATATTCTACAGTAAAATGAAGTGGTTTCAGGATATGCCAACTGTGACAGGTGTACAGAAAAAATCCCAAAATTGAAGCAGTATTAGCTTGTAAGAACAGATCATTTCTGCTGATCTTGAACAAAACATTCTAAAAGTATGCTATATCAAAAATGCTGCTGGTTAAGGAGAAGATAGGTGTACGACAATTTAATAATAGAAAATTGCTGGTGAACCAAGAGTTTTGACAACTACTGAGCATATGATGTTTTCTGGAGTCATGCAAGGACAACTGCAATTTCCTAGAGAACTCAAACAAGACCCCAAAGAATTCAAACATGTGCGTGGGAGGACAGGCTGTACAGTCACTGCCAGAACCTTGGTCTGGACATTTGTAAGTCAGATAAGTTATGCTGAAAGCCTTGAGACTTCAAACAACGCCGACTGTTTCTTGTGTTTACGATAAAACTCAAGTGTAACAATAATATACCACCGAGAGTTGCTCAAGGAAAGGACTATGGAAATGTCGGAGGCCTCAAAAGGCAGATCTGAAGTACATAAATGACAAATCCAAGCTGCTTAAACTTGGCTAAGGTTATTCTGAAACCAAGTATCCATTGATTCCATAGAAGAAAGCACAATCATAGTATTAAAGACTGTGGAAGCTTACCATCAAAAGGATAAAGATTAATCTTTCTTTTGTAGCTCTTCAAATAATTACAGTCATAAATATGTAAAATTTAGTAATTGCTGTCAATTGCGGTTAAGAAGGTTTTAAGCTCTTTAATGGAAGGATTTAAACTTTTTTGTGAGGACCCAGCAGTGGTCTAGTCTGTGTTCATGGTCCTAAACTTTTTTGTGAGGACCCAGCAGTGGTCTAGTCTGTGTTCATGGTCCTAAACTTTTTTGTGAGGACCCAGCAGTGGTCTAGTCTGTGTTCATGGTCCTAAACTTTTTTGTGAGGACCCAGCAGTGGTCTAGTCTGTGTTCATGGTCCTAAACTTTTTTGTGAGGACCCAGCAGTGGTCTAGTCTGTGTTCACGGTCCGTCTGTCAGCCTGCTGAAACAGAATGCCGTCAACAGGCCTTCTTCGCTTCCGAAAATTCAGCGCTGACAAACAGTAGCAACACACAGGCGTTTGTTCCCTTGTTTATCATAAACAGCGATCAATGCTAGGATAAATACAGCGGCAGTTCCTGGGTGGAAACTGACAGCTCTGCTGACAATCGTGACAGGACACTTCCCCCACAAACAGCCCCGCATTTCTCTGCAAAGTGGCTCGGGGATGCACGATTTGTTCAAACAAGTGGGGCGGCCAGGACGGAAGAAGTGCCCTCCGAGAAATTCCTGAGGGCCTACGCTGCTTTGATTCGGAGGCCTGGCATGGTAATGCTGTCTCCAACTCCCGGGCGAAACCAAACACTCGACCCCTACTCGTGCCAACGGCCGTGGATTGAGATATACCCCAACACGCTGAATGCGCGCATTCACGGGGCGGAAGAAACGTGATCGCGCCCCCCTGTACACGACAGGAAAGACAAGACGAAATTTTTGCAGGGAGTGTGGAAGGGTAGTTGCGCACATCTCAGGTGATGCTGGTAATAGGACCGGACCCATTGTATTCTGTATCAACCATGGCGGACATAAATGACTCCTGTCTGAAAAGCCGGGGTACCTCGGCTTCGGTTCAGTTACAACAATGAAATAAGTGCAGCAGTGCCGAACTCCGAGTGCGCATTTTGAGAACCTGGTAAGACAAAGCTGGTTTATGCACAGGAAGGCAAGCGGCCCACAATGCTGCATGCAACAGCAGAATGAAGTGAAGTATTTTCTTACACCAACTACCAGATGGATTTCTTCCTACAGGACCCAGTAAACAACTGTCTACTCATTGTACCAGCCTGGCCTTTTATAAAAAGAACATCTTGTAAGGTGTCAAGGAAAAATCTAGCTACCTGCTATGAAAACATACAACCACCGCTCCCTTTCAAGACGAGTCGAGACAGCCCACCGTACAGACTATGTAAACTGGTCGTGAGACGCGAGGTGAAAATACAAACAGGATTCCACTTTTACTCAGCCCTGAAGCACTCGAGAAACCTTCCCATGACATGGGTGTGGTCCCATCCACAAAAAAACAACTTTGAAGTCGAGGTTTTCCCTTCCAATTTCGTCAAAACACACTTTCTCACATTCTTAGAAATCCATACATACACTATTAACAAATGTTTTGAGCCTCCTATAAAAAAACTCTTTGATTGTGGCTTCCATCCAATCAAAGAACAACTTAAATCTTAATGCCTTGAGTTCCAACATTTTATGATGACTTGAGTTCCAACCTTTCTAGAGATCTTCGATTCATGATTACAACTGTGATAGCTACATCTTGTAAGATGGTAAATTGGGACACTTCAGAACAAAATTGTCTCTGGAAGATTACAGCAGATATCCTGAGTACTCTGTATATCTGTGGTTTACTGGGTGGTCTCCCAGAGTTTACAGTGTTGTGACTGTCCAAACCAGGACAGACCAGGCAAGTTTATACAGATCAAACTAAGACTGGCAGGTGCCTGCCGGGCGATAGTCAGCAAACCTTCACGGGTCTGTACGGATGTCAGGGACATCCAGTCAGTACCCCCAGTGTTCTAGCCAGCCTCCGCCTTTCCGACATTTGACAGAATTTTTCTGCTCATGACAGACAGAGATTTTGCCTAATCCATAATCTTTGATGTACAAAAATCAGTGTGTAAAGATATGAAAAGAGATATCATTAAACTAAGCTAGGAAATAGCATTTCAGAGTGTAAAAATTTCTACATGTTTGAGGGTGGGGGGGGGGACATCCCCCCCATAGAATTGTCAACATTACTCAATAAGAACAAAGTTGACCAATGATAGGGAAAAATTCCAGGCTGGCTAGAACACTGCCCCTCCCCACCAAAAAGTTTCTGGTGAGAACATCAGACAACCAACACTTTGTTCCCCCTCTTATCCCACAGAAAAAGAGACCGCAGTTTACTGTTCTTATGGTTGCGTTATTGACAAGTGTTGACAATGTTATTAGCTCATACAGGAGACTGTGGTTATCACAAAAGACAGGACCTCTTGTGACCCAGTTTAATGATTATATGCAGTCAACTAAGTTATTGTTCAACCAGATGTAAGGGAGTATTACGTATGTATATAAACCCAATACGTGGACCAGGTATTAGGTGCAAATAGTCATCAGAAACACCTGCACAGATCCAATTTTACCTGCACTAACCAGTACATACACCACTGCAGGTTAGGTTCAGGTAGAAATCAGAAATACCTGCACAGCTCCAATTTTACCTGCACATTTTTAAGCTTTCAAATTTGGTGTTTCCAAAGCCTACATTGCAACCATCTAATTTCCATGTCCAAAGGATTCCCAGCAAATCAGTCTCGACTTTCTTCCCTTCTTGTCAAGGCCAAAGTCCAACACGCGATCTGACAGAGGCCAAGGGTCAAGAATGTCCAAGTATGACCAGAATTAATTAACTTGTCGCACGATATATACAGCCCAGGTACCACAGGGCTACTCCTCTGTCACAAGGAGCCATATATATTTGTCTTTTCCTGAAGAACTTTGTATTCAAGTCAGACACGAGAGGGATAAATCAGCAGAAACAATGCAGCCTAGAGGCAGCTGTCCACAAACTCGTGTATTTTCTATACAGTCGCAAGATTAGGTTGGAGAGTTCCAACTTGAGCTGTCAAAATTTCACACTAGTGTACCTTGGACCTTCACGTAATTGTTTTGGACAGCAGTTTTCCTTGGTGGAATGACTCTTGGAGTGAAGGCTTCAAGTCAGGGCTTAAATTCTAGCACTTTTGAGCACCCAGCTTTGACTGCTGTACACCTTGACATTTGTCTAGGCACTGCACCCATAAACTAGTATGCTGCTTATTCTTATTATTGAAATGTCCGAAAATTGTAATGAAGTGGTCCACAGAATTTCTTATAATTGAAATGTCAGACATCTCCCCAAGTGTTCTTGTTGGCTGTTGATTTATAAGACTTGTGGGACTTTCAGGAAGGAGCTCTGGTTGGCTGTTGACTGCTTGGGGGAGGGCACTAAATCTGTGCCTGACAGGGGGCTGACAGAAGTGTTTTGTTTTCCAAGTCTCTCCTTTTAGATCTGCTGCCAGATCTGATCTTTCAGCCTGATACAGACACAGACTTATGCTTGTTCACAACTGCCAGAGTCAATAAAGGATGTGGACACAGACTTATGCTTGACTGACACTGCCAGTGTCAATAAAGGATGCATGGACAGAACTCAAAGTTACTGACTGGGCATGTTGAGAAAAACAACACGTGGATGGAACACAGAGAGAGGGGGTGATAAAGTAAAATGAGTACCAATCGTGAAGATATATGACTGGCGTTCCAGAAGTTTTAAAGACCTGAAAGCTCTTAGGGGTCCTTGAAATCTGGAGAATTTATAGCAGAGGCAGAGCCTAAGGAGTGTGAAGATACTTTGAAGGCATCCATTTCGGCCACTGTTAGGTTGGGTTCAAGCTATCTCAACTGTCAAATCTGAAGAAGTCAACTCCACTGGACAAAGTCAAAGTGACAGGTATCTGGTGACATTTCCTAAGAACCCTGCCTGGACAAAGTCTATGTGACAGGTATCTGGTGACATTTCCTAAAAGTCCTGTACTAAGAGGGGGAGGGGAGTCTTGAGAACTGTCACACACAGACACACACACAAGTTAACTGGGACTAGCAATGACTTCCACAGCCTGTGCAGACTACTGCACATCTGCTGTCAATTATTTAAGACCTGGTAATGGATCCTTGTCTACTGCACATCTGCAAAGATTGCTTGCAGTTCAGGTAATGGACCACTGGAAGAATAGCTAAGCTAAATGCTAAAGCTAAATGTGGATCCGAATTAAGTCAAAGTTCAGGTGGTTGATAAGAAATCACCCCCACCCCCTCAAAAATTATGTCACCCCCTCAGAAATCACTCCCAAGCCCTCAGAAATCGTTTTTATTCTCCTGAGGTGAAACTAAGTTGAAGAGGGCAGCCAGAGTTTCTTGTTTCTCCTGCCCATTTGCACCTGGTTCTGAGTAACTGACAGGGATTCTGCAATCCTTCCTTATCTTGACACCAGCCCACATAACCCTATCCTCACTTTACCACTTCAAAGGGAAGACTCAGGCTATCCAGTTCAAATCCATGTGGAAGACGTTAGCGAAATGTAACAGACAACACCTAGGAAAACTCCCTCCAGATAAACTCCTGGCCTAAACCCAGTTTGTATCACCTCCTTTCCTCCCAGGAACCATTAAAATTTACATACCCAGCAACATGAAACTTGATGTCAAATCTATGAAAAACCAAACTACTACCCAGCAACATGAAACTTGATGTCAAGGATATCTGTGATCACACCAGGCTATACGACAAGTCTTACGACCTAGAACAGGCTTGTAGTGGTCAATGTCAAGAAGAACAGTACCTGACAGAATGGGGCTGATCATAAACTATAACTTACAGAACATACATACATGACAGAATCCTTCTGATCATTTAATATAATGTCATCAGCATAACTTAAGTCCTTCAGTAACCTGCCAGATTTCAGCTTCGCTCATCGCTAGTTCAGGCTCAGAGAGTAACCTGCAAGATTTCAGTTATGGTTTACTGATGTGTGTAATATAACTACATCATCCCTAGCAGGACCAGGCCTTCTTATTTTGACATCTCCAATCCAAACAGTAACACCTGGCCTGTATTTATCCCAGCAGACAGGCATTCCTGTGGAGCAAGCCAAACAGCAACACCTGGCCTGTATCAGCCCTGGTGACACAGGCCAGGCCCTGGACTTCACTGATTATTTATCTTGTAAAATTTGATTGAACTGAGGGCCTCCAGATATGGACACATCTCACACCTGCGTGGATAAAGGTCTGGATGGAACTGAGGGCCCCCATACAAGGTTGTATTACCAGTAACACAAGACATACTATGTTTGTTTCACCCTTCTTGGCACATGCCGACTAATCTGTTGACTCATATTTGATTCAACGATCAATCTTCGAACAATACCGAATAATTCATCGTGTCAAATTTGATTCAACGAATTTCAAGGATCGATCTTCAAACATTTCTGAAATTTTCTTGAGGACATTCGTGAAGACATCGCTGCTCAATATCAACTGTATATCAAATTAAGGCTGTGTACTATCTCCTTACCTCTCCATGAATTTCCTTATCATAGGCGATATATCAAATTATTTGCCTTCCAGGGATTGCAGTCCTTCAAATGTGAACATCTGGCAAAGGTTCATAAATTCGATGTCGCCTTCCTGTCCACACAACACACTCCTTAGCTTTTATGGGCAAAGGTTCATAAATTCGATGTCTGGAAAATGTCCACACACAACACACTCCTTAGCTTTTATGGCCATTGAAAGAGCCATTAATCTACCGGGAGAGGTCAACTTCAGAGTGTGGGTCCTCTGACATAAATCACTTGAAGTTGCAGGCATTATCAAATTTGCTGAGGTCTGAGCTAAGGTCACGTAAAAGGTGTTTGTAATCTATGAGTGCAAACCCCTTAGAGTATAGAATTCCTGATATTGGAATAATGATATCTGAAACAAACAGTCCAGTCACTGTGTTACTTAATACACTTTTTTGGCCAAAAACGCACTCAGGGAAAACAGCGTGATTTCATTTGATCTAATTTGCAGGGCCGATTCAGGCGCAGGAAAACTGTGTTACGCGGCCGTCCCGGTAAAACATTAGGAGAATCGAGTTAATCAGATTCAGGCCGGAGAAAGGTGCTTAGCAGCTTGTCGGCATGGCAACGCGGACGCTATCGAGTTAATCATTCCAAAGCCGGAGAAGTTACCGTAGCAGCTTGAATAAAGGGATTAATGACGCCTAATCACTGGGAAACTAACTGAATTCAGGTGGTTACAGGTGTATCTTGAATAAAGGTATTAATGACGCCGGTTCTGTTCAGATCAAAGTGTGAGGCATACTCCTGAGCACAAGGAAGCCGTTTGATGCACTTTTACGACGTTACTGATATTCATCTTAAATTATGCGAAAAAATCGGCAATAATAGAATTGTACGCACCAGCAAAACGACGACAGACGATGATATTCATCTTAAATTATGCGAATATCTGCAATAATAGTATTGTGCACACCAGAAAGACATTTACTGACATATACTCTTTGCATAAGACTCATGTTTTCTGGTAGACTAGAATGTATTATTTGCTTTGCATAGATATAAACACCACTCCTAAAGAAGCCCTGTAGACACAAACCTCTGCTACCCTGTACATCTTACTCCCACTCCATAAATATTACCAACACAAGTGCAGAAGCCCTGTAGACACAAACCTCTGCTCCCCTGTACATCTTTTATCTATACTCCATGTCTGAAGTAGACCAAACACTTCAACAAACAATCAATAATCCCCAGTATTTCCACAACATAAATCCGTGAGTTGCTGCCAAGAGATACCGGTTCCACTTCAACAACTCATCAATAAGTATGAGTAAACAATGTGCAAGCCGCAGACAGCAGCGGATTACAGGGAAAGGGACTCCGGTCCAAAACAAACACACAAACGTCCCCGCGAACCAAGATGTGGCTCCATTGGTGCTTTCTCCTGCAGTCTATATACCTCTCTCTGGACAGGTAAAGGAACCCGAGGTTGTTCCAGGGGATTTTGACCCCCATACAAACGTTAGACGGAGCTTCTTCAAACAAATAAACATCGGAAGTTGAGAGGAACCCCTTTCGGGTTCACAGGCACTTTGTGAAAGGATGTGTTCATCAACATCCTGACCTTTATGATTTATATAATGGGTAGAGCAATTAACAGTGACTGATTGAATCCTGTACCATCAACAGGCTGTCCTTTATGAAACGGAAAATGGCTAGAGCAATTAACAGTGACTGTACTACAGCTGCACAATTTTCCTCTCGAGACATTTACTTCTGCACTACACTGAACACAAGTATACTCCTTACTACCCGTAGAAAACGTTTCAGGGGTAATCTTAGCTTCTCTACAACACCTACTGCCAACAGAGACATGTGTTCACCATACACTATGTCAGATTTATAGACAATGAGGCAGGACAAGAGCCAGTGTAACAGAGACATGTGCTAGCCTAGCCAGCCCAGGGGCATATAGACAATGAGGTAGGACAAGAGTGGCCAGCTCAGCCAACCTGGCCCACAGCCAACGGCCAAACAGATCCTGTCTTGCCCCTAAAGGAGCAAGTGTTATTTATCCCTCAATTTGGATTCTGCCTGCAATACTACCGCACATCAAAGAGCTGTGGACGGCCTGTCGCAGGGGGCCCATCTCATGGCATTATGGGGCAAAATCACAAGCGTACACACACGTACACAACGGGTTAATCTTTTCTGTACATTCTAACGTTGCCGTGATCGTAAGTAGAACACAGCATCAATACTCTTCAAAGCACCATGCGCCATACCTCTCAGCATTATGGACTGTATTCGTTTTTTTTATTCTTTAAGTTGCCATTTTAACATGTTGTATGTATGAATCTCTTGAGGGAGCCCAACACATACAGACCCCGGTACTACCACCCACAAGAATGTGCCCCATCCGGTATGACTAGGCCCATACTCAAGTATATAGCCGTGATAACCGTCTACCAAATCAGAGAATGTGCTCCATCCGGTATGACTAGGCTCATACTCAAGTATATAGCTGTGATAACCGTCTACCAAATCAGTCTACAAGGCGTAAACCAGAGTTAGGAAACAGCCACTGATTGCCACTGAGTGATTCTGTGATAGGCCAATCATCCGCAAAGGAAGGACAAGAATTTGGAAGCAGCCACCGTTTCCCCAAAACCTGCACCTGTTCGTAGCAACAAAAAGTAACTACAAGCACTTCTAGAATGTCATACCCTCAAGGCTTCTGACTGAAGATAAAACAGCTATTGCACTTTACCAGTCTGAGTATAAATCATTTGCAGAACAAAACCTGCTAAGTATAATCTGGTTTCTACATACAGCTGTGGTAAAGTTGCTATAGGAATTCATCAGTAAACCATCTTATGCTTTAGATTACTAGAAGGAATCACCTAATAGCTAACCTGTTTACCTGCACTCTTAGCTGATTGGCTAAGATAGTTCTGTGTGTTTAGGACACCTGTCTCTAGACTGCCTGTTTTTCAGAAACCAGGAGAGTAATATACTAATAAACAGTCTGTGGACGATTTACAGCTGTCTCACAATGGCGGGAGAGGGCCGTATCTGTAGGGGCATGATCAGCCTCTGGAAAACGACATGTTGACAGTAAACAGCAGGGAGACAATGGGCCGGGAAATTCACACTGGAGTGAAGAGGTCATAAAACTGTCCAACAACAGCATCCATAGAGCACAGGGTCTTCTTCATATGGTCGCTCTGGAGTTCTGTGCCAACCGCAAATCGCTGTGTCGGCATCCACTGAGCACAGGGTCTTCTTCATATGGTCGGTTGCTGCATCTCACATCCTAGCCACAGCCCTAAGTTAAACATTGCAGAAATTGACCTGTTTTTGGAGGATGTTTTGAGCATAATATGATTTCCTGAATGTTTTCTTGTATCTTTGTATGTACTAACATCTTGGTATGTTGTCAATACAAATAATAAATAGACCTGAATAAATAATTCTGTCACGTCTACAATCTGACTCACATTGGTCAATCGTCAATACCTACCAAAGATGTTCTACATAGATTTGGTAGTTCCTTTATTTCTTGATGTGTTTGTTGCCTGTCTTGACTCTATGAATGACCTGTAGTGTTCTGAATGTTTTGTAATTCAGTCACTCCTACAATCTGACTCACTATATATACCCTCTCAATGATCAATAGTGTTCTGAATGCTTTGATTGTTCTATTCTACATAGATCTGACTAATGCTTCATTTCTTGATATGTCTATGTCCTAGCTGTCATCCATTCATGTTTTACATAATCACACAAATCAATCTTTTTACCAAAATTTTTTACTCTTTTTACCAAAGATTTTTACTCTTTTTACCTAAAGATTTCTACATTTCTTAATATGTCTGTTGCCTGTCATGCTTCTCCTATGATTGACCTGTGGTGTACTGAATGTTATGTACACTGTATGTATCAGCTGTTCCCTCTGCCGTGCCATCCATCACGCTCCGATACGATATGACATCCCACGATTATATCATCTAAATATTATCTCACTTCTCGTCGCAGATAACTGCCCTGTGGGCATCCCTGTCTTACGTACACTGTATGGGCACCTCCTACGTTATCCCACCCAGGAAATCCACCGCTGCACATCTTCCCCGCTGTGAATCCTAATCCCGGGCACAAATTTCGGGATGCCAGCGCCTCCCCTTGTCTACTACTACCACCACACTCCTCTAGTTTTGTCCTGTGCCCACTTTTGGCAGCCCGGTGAGACTCGATGACAGGCCCTGGGATCAGGCCGTGGCAGCTGACAGTCTTTAACGTGGTTACCAAGCCAGCGCCTCCCCTTGTCTACTACTACCACCACACTCCTCTACAGTTTTGTCCCGTGCCCACTTTTGGCAGCCCGGTGAGACTCGATGACAGGCCCTGGGATCAGCCTGTGGCAGCTGACAGTCTTTAACGTGGTTACCAGGACGACCAGGTTGCTGGACCAACACCCGATCTGCTCGGGGCTGTATTTTTGGGAGGGGATGACTACACGCCCTGTTTGAAGCCCACCATATTTGAGGGGATAAGTTTCATGGGATTGGTGACCCCAATCTGACAGGTCAGGGGTCGGGAGTAAATCACCCAGGCACTGACATGACTGAGCTGGGCAACTTGTGTGAAATTCTAATTATGTTGTGAATTTGTCGTGTCAGTGTGAAGAAATGTGCAGCAGCACAACCCCACTCCCCCCCCAAAGCTAGAGGGTCTCTCTCTCTAGTCCACATCCTATGTCACTGTCAGCCATATCCAACACAACCCCTGACTTGAAATTTATCAGGAAGAATTCGAGACATCCTTGGCTGTTGTAAGATGTTACACTATTCCAAGACCTTGCAAGGATTGCTGGCAGGCTCATTTCAATAATTCAGTTCAAGAACAAATCATCTGAACTGATATTCCGACAGCCTTATGACTAAGCTACTTTCTGACAGGAAACATTTGTTGAGTTCACTCACCTATGACGTTGAGAGAGTAGTTGACGTTGATGCTGCCGAAGCCGTTGGTGGCTTTACACGTGTAATGTCCGGCATCGTGCGCCTCCGCGTTTTTTATCTTCAGTCCCTGGCGTAGAACTTTAAATCTCGTCCAGCCACTGTGTATCGTTTTCAGGTCTTTTGTCCACATGGTGAGGGGAGGGGGGTCGCCCTCCACCGGGCACGGCAGTTTGATATTCCGTCCTAATCGTACAGTTTGGTGCGTGATAACTCGTTCTGAAAGTCGAGGTGGTCCTGTGATAAAGAAAAAAGAAAACAAATGCATTAAGAAAAACATGTCAATATTTATTAAGGTCGCAAAATATGTATGAAACTTAATATGACAGTAAATGTTAAAGATATCTAGTCATAAAATTCAGAAATAACACATCAACCAAGCAGGTGCATTTTCAAAGGTTATAGGGTGAAAGGGCAAAGAGTAGCTAGCTGATAAAAATATCAGTAAAAATATACATTAAAAACTATTTCTTCTTAGTTTTGTTGTACATTTAAGTTTGAGCCATATGGCTCATTTGCAGCAGATATAAATGGCAGACATAAAAACCACACACGACTGAAAATACCATATTGTCTTTTCTCCCCCTCATGCTACTCAAGAGCGGTTTCTCAGTAAACAACCTGCGCCCAAACCACCACTACCATGTTTTCCTTTGCACTGGGGTGCTTAAGTAAATCGCGCATTCGCACGGGGGTGAAAATATGCCATGTTTTTCGAGTTGTGCTTGCAGTCCCCCCCTCCCTGTGTGTTCAGACTGCCTGGCATCCACGTGCCAAATGCCCATGATGGCCACTTGTGTCACCCGGCCGGAGAAAAATGGCCGAACACAGCCATGTGTGGGTAAACACACCGGCCCCCACGGCACACAAACATCGGCAAATGTGGAAGATTCGCACAAAAATACCAACAGTAAACAAATGACATCATTTTCCCCTCCCTCCTCCATTTTGGAAAAGCAGGCCTCTCGTACATAACACTTGTACTCCTATATCCTGTTATCAAACACTGTAACAAAGAACCTTACGACTCTCCTATAGTAACATAAATAAAACCTACATAATTATAAAAAGATGCATTTCTGAAAGCCATTTGATAAACTAAGTGCCTCTTGTATTCCTTGTCGTGCACAAAGAAAAAAATCGTCAGAGTCCCTAACATCAAAATCAATAATTGTAAAGAGTTGATCCATAAAATAAGAAGGTTCAACAAAGTGGCATTGTTGGCTGTGGAATCGATTTAGCTGGCCAGGCTGAAACCATGTCAAGTGCCCCACAACAAACACCTCCCCATCCACACACACACTTCTGCCAATACTACATATTTTGTGCAAGCAAATTGGTACTTCTGTCTTTTTTTGGACCTCAAGTGTTTGTTAGCGGAGAAGTATGGGCGTATATGATATTTCTCGAACATATATAGTCTAAAGCACTTTTATAAATCTTATCATAGCACAGTCAGAACTCTTAGAAATGATATAATTAATTATAATTGGTCACACGAATTTGTAATCAATGTACTTTTTATAAATGTAACTGAAACACCTATTTTGTTCTTGATTCAAAATGTTTTAACTTTATTTTAAGTTAAGTTTTTGTTGATGCAACCGAATTCATAGATCACAACAAGAAAACAAAAAGCACATTTTTTCCACCTCTTTAAACTACTTAAACTATCTCCTCGGTCAGATGATTTGTCCAGATGGAAAGAAGCTGGTCAATTGACATTCCTTCTCGCTGTTTCAATTCACTTCCAATTAACCCAGCGAAAAAAAATCTCTGCTCCATTTCTGAAGCGAACTGGAACCATAGCAATCAACAGTTCCCTTCAATTTTCCCTATCAGGAATTTGAAGCATGGCTGCACTACTGATATGGTATCCTCCCTGGGCTACAGGCCACAACTTTTGGGCTACACCATTGGGAGACAGGGGTGGTTAGAATAGAAAGCAGCCACCCTAAGACAATGTGTATGTGTACACATGAGAGAAAACATCATGACGATAACATTTTTAGTCGTAGTTCCTGATTGCGTAAGCCACAAATGTAGTTATCACATGTAGGAATGAAGTAATCCCACGGAGCTTTAAGAACTTTTTCAAGACTTGTTAAGTTAACTTAGTTTTGGACTTGATGTTAATGTCCATGTCTCCATGTACATGTACCTGTATCGGTGTAACAGTGTAGCAATGTTGTCCCACTCATCTGCTCACCTATCAAGCATCACTTGAGACTATATGAATATTAGTATGAATAAAGGAAAAAAAAGCCACATCCAGGTGGGAAAGACCATTCCATCACCTGCTAATGACATGAAATCTCTTAAGGTTGAACAACCGCAGAAAACAAAGTTCGCTCCCAAATTATAGCAACCAATTTCCAGGCGGATGGCAACCGAGCGTAACAAAGGGTGTTTACGTCACGACCCGGCCTTCTTATCGAGACCGCCGACGTTCTGTAGGATCATTAATTAGACGCGTGTTTGCGGACCGAGTCGTACAGTCTATTGTGCCGGCCGGGAAGGTCAGAGCCTAATAGTAATACACACAATGGCTAACCCCAGTTAATGAGCCATGCATGCCTTGGGACAAAGTTTGTGTTTAAACTGTTACTCTCAACCCCAGTCTTTCCAAGTCACAAACACCCTATCACAACATTTTTTTCTGACAAAACAGTAACAAACATAAAGCTAAAAGCCGTACAAGGCAGAAAGATATACCTGGCTCAAGAAACATGTATGTGGTAAGCATCTCAACAACAATGGCTCGCTTAAACCAAACATATTTATTTTCCTTGTCAAAGGACTTCAAGTTCCAAGATTGCGTTGTTATAAAAGATAATTGGTCAGGCGTAATCGACAGTTTCCCCCAAGTATTCACGCCTTAATACTTTTGTGTCGCCGTAGAGCAAGCCACACTTATACGAGAGGGTAACATGGAAACGATTTACTACGACGTTTCTCCTACCACTTGCTCACTAAGCTTAGGGCTGGAGCGAGAGAATGGCATGCTAATCTCCGTTATATTAAAGTCTGGTATGCATCTTTGCCCCTCAGCTTGGCTCTAAGGTAAAACGCTACCCCACAGAGACACTTGGGTGAATAAATCCAACTTTTAAGGGCTGGTCCACAAAATATACCACAAGGGTCTGCGATAAATTTTTCTTGGAAAATACGACACTGATTATCCTTGCGTTTGAAGTATAAACTAGAGTTCCACGATCTCATACCTTCGCCAAATGAAGTTAGCCTTTATGAATAAGAAATTATATATTAATCCCCCTGATTATGCAAATAGGATCCTCAATTGCATGAATTATATCTGTTGATCATATTCTACACCAAAAGACAGTCTTATCTTAACAAAGAATGCCATCATAGCATTTCCTCATAAATTATGCAAATGTGGTCCTTATTTGAGTAAGTTATGTTCAATTATGCTCACCTTCACTTAACTTTCAAACACCCCAAGTATGAAATTCCAGGCAGTTACCACCATGCAATTATAACATTTTCTCATTAATTATGCAAATTAAGTCTTCATTTGCATAATCGATATCTGCCTGTGTTTCTCTCGTTCTTAATAACATATGTTACAAGCTTGGACTTCCAATAATGGAATGCAGCTGATTTAGAGAATTTCCTCATTAATTATGCAAATTACATTCATATTTGCATAATTGTAATCTCATTATGTCAAGCATCACTTAAGCTACCTACATACCAAAATTCACGATGATCCATCAATCGGTTCTTGAGTTATCCTCTTTTAAACATTTGTCCTTTAAATCCCCCTGCAGTTCTAAAGCAAGCAACTAGGGGGCTCAAACTCATGTCACTTTATCCCCAGCACAAGAGCTATCTACCATCCAAATTTGGTTACCCTAGCTTGTCTGTATCATGAGATATCAAAACCGGAAGTTCTGCTGCAGTACCATGACAAGCCGCCAGGGGGCCCAAAATCTAATCATTTTGAGGTCTCATCAAGACCTACCCAACTACCAAATATCAAGTCAGTCCATTTAAGCCTTCTCAAGTTATCGTGTTTACACACACACACACACACACACACATACACGAACGCCTCTGAAAACATAACCTTCTTGGCGAAGGTAATTACTATAATGACTCCTTACTCTTGTTTTCACATAGCTGGTATAGAGACAGTCTTCTCAACTTAGTGTTTATAGGTGGTTTAGACAACTGTACAATTGAAGACGATACTGTCAGCTCTTGTGTTATCTTTCTCTGCACACAGGAGTTCAAGGGGACCCATGGATCACGCTCTACCCTGGACATGTTTATGCTTCCTCACATGTGGGAGGACGGTAACACACACCTTATGGTCAGGTACAGCCATAGGATTAGCAACGAGTCCTCTTGTCTGTTCTTTCAATCAGTTAGCTATCGACAAGAGGTTTACCTACCATATTTTACTTTCATCTTCTGTTTTCATGGCAGACTTCGCTATCTTATCGCGTACTTCACTTGCATCTTAAAAAACTCTTTTGCCCACAGCAAGTTCATATCGTCTGTATCTTTCAAGGGTAAAATAGATGACAACAACTGTTCAACTCTAGCCTTGGCCCAGACAGCTATGGTTTACCTAACCCTGGGAACCCATATATTTGGGGAGCCACACTCGACTTATACCAACAAACTGTGCCAACCACTCTTCAGAAAATTGCAGACGGGGATATTTCTGCCCAGACATGGCTTATCTTGACTATGAGACATAAGATTACAAGCTGTTGCCTGTTAGTTTTTCTTCA
>NW_017803854.1:2407380-2409278 GCF_001625305.1 Branchiostoma belcheri | reverse complement strand
GTTCGCTCCCAAATTATAGCAACCAATTTCCAGGCGGATGGCAACCGAGCGTAACAAAGGGTGTTTACGTCACGACCCGGCCTTCTTATCGAGACCGCCGACGTTCTGTAGGATCATTAATTAGACGCGTGTTTGCGGACCGAGTCGTACAGTCTATTGTGCCGGCCGGGAAGGTCAGAGCCTAATAGTAATACACACAATGGCTAACCCCAGTTAATGAGCCATGCATGCCTTGGGACAAAGTTTGTGTTTAAACTGTTACTCTCAACCCCAGTCTTTCCAAGTCACAAACACCCTATCACAACATTTTTTTCTGACAAAACAGTAACAAACATAAAGCTAAAACCATACAAGGCAGAAAGATACACCTGACTCAAGAAACGTGTATGTGGTAGGCATCTCAACAACAATGGCTCGCTTAAACCAAACATATTTATTTTCCTTGTCAAAGGACTTCAAGTTCCAAGATTGCGTTGTTATAAAAGATAATTGGCCGGGCTTAATCGACAGTTTCCCAAAGTATTTTCACGCCTTAATACTTCTGTGTCGCCGTAGAGCAAGGCACGCTTGTACGAGAAGGTGACATGGAAACGATTTACTACGACGTTTCTCCTACCACTTGCTCACTAAGCTTAGGGCTGGAGCGAGAGAATGGTATGCTAATCTCCGTTATATTAAAGTCTGGTATGCATCTTTGCCCCTCAGCTCCGCTCTAAGGTAAAATGCTACCCCACGGAGACACTTGGGTGAATAAATCCAACTTTTAAGGGCTGGTCCACAAAATATACCACAAGGGCCTGCGATAAATTTTTCTTGAAAATTACAACACTGATTATTCTTGCAGTTATATATAAATAATAGTAGAAATTACCATAATGACTCCTTAACCATATTTCCACAGTGCTGGTATAGAGGCAGACTTCTCAGTTCAGACAATCCTACAATTGAAGATACTGTCAGCTCTTGTGTTATCATAATTGTCATTGTCATTATCTTTCTCTGCACACAAGAGTTCAAGGGGACCCATGGATCACGCTCTACCCTGGACATGTTTATGCTTCCTCACATGTGGGAGGAACGGTAACACACACCTTATGGTCAGGTACAGCCATAGGATTAGCAACGAGTCCTCGTCTGTTCTTTCAATCAGTTAGTTATTGACAAGAGGTTTATGTACTATATTTTCCCTTCATGTTCTGTTTTTACGGCAGACGTTGCTATCTTATCGCGTACAGTACTTCACTTGCATCTTAAAAAACTTGTTCGCCAAAGGCAAGTTCATATCGTCTGTATCTTTCAAGGGTAAAATAGATGACAACAACTGTTCAACTCTAGCCTTGGCCCAGACAGCTATGGTTTACCTAACCCTGGGAACCCATATATTTGGGGAGCCACACTCGACTTATACCAACAAACTCTGCCAACCACTCTTCAGAAAATTGCAGACGGGGATATTTCTGCCCAGACATGGCTTATCTTGACTCTGAGACATAAGATTACAAGCTGTTGCCTGTTAGTTTTTCTTCATGTCCCGACAAGAGATGATACGTATGTTCCCTGTCTTCAAAGTTACAAGCATTTCTTGGTAAATTTTCTTTTACTCATAAACAATACCTCAAGAAAACTCAGAAAGTCAGCATACCTGTCAGTGCAAATAATACAAATTCCAAGAAATTTTCCCAGATCAACAGGCAGTCTATTTTGTAACATTTCCAACATGCGGGTTATGTTCACTCTCCTTTTGTTTTCCTTTCTTGTCACTTGTTGCCCCACACAAATTTTCAAGGTTGTCTACTGCCCAGAAATAACAATAAACTATGTGTCAATTTCACCTGACAAAATAGAGATTAGGTCACCGAGTTGGTTAGGAGATTGGCTACATACTTTGTCCATTTAAA
>NW_017803854.1:2364298-2407360 GCF_001625305.1 Branchiostoma belcheri | reverse complement strand
TTTCAATCAGTTAGCTATCGACAAGAGGTTTACCTACCATATTTTACTTTCATCTTCTGTTTTCATGGCAGACTTCGCTATCTTATCGCGTACTTCACTTGCATCTTAAAAAACTCTTTTGCCCACAGCAAGTTCATATCGTCTGTATCTTTCAAGGGTAAAATAGATGACAACAACTGTTCAACTCTAGCCTTGGCCCAGACAGCTATGGTTTACCTAACCCTGGGAACCCATATATTTGGGGAGCCACACTCGACTTATACCAACAAACTGTGCCAACCACTCTTCAGAAAATTGCAGACGGGGATATTTCTGCCCAGACATGGCTTATCTTGACTATGAGACATAAGATTACAAGCTGTTGCCTGTTAGTTTTTCTTCATGTCCATACATGAGATGATACGTATGTTCCCTTCCTTCAAAATTACAAGCATTTCTTGGTAAATTTTCTTTTACTCATAAACAATACCTTAAGAAAACTCCTAGAAATTCAGCATACCTGTTAGTGCAAATAATACGAATTCCAAGAAACTTTTCCAGATCAACAGGCAGTCTATTTTGTAACATTTCCAACATGCGGGTTATGTTCACTCTCCTTTTGTTTTCCTTTCTTGTCACTTGTTGCCCCACACAAATTTTCAAGGTTGTCTACTGCCCAGAAATAACAATAAACTATGTGTCAATTTCACCTGACAAAATAGAGATTAGGTCACCGAGTTGGTTAGGAGATTGGCTACATACTTTGTCCATTTAAATGTTTCCTTTTTCGTGTGTGAGAGTTTCCGACGTCGTTCCAATTAGCTCATGTCTGGAAAATGTTAAGCCACATTCCACTCTGTGACACTCAAAACACTTGCCAAGAGTTATAGTAACACGAAGTTGTATTTTATGGTTTACGTTGCATTTACTGCATCAGGGGAGTGGTATTACATGGGCTTTCCATGCCCGCAGCTACTCTACATACTTTAATTATCGGAAAATCTTTTTCACATCATAAAATGTTGACCAATTCGGCACGCGGATTACGTCCAACAAAAGCCAGCCTGTATTCCACTTGCAACCAAAGTTTATTTGGTAGATTAACTCAAAATTGTAAGGTTATACTTTTGTTGATTTTAGTGGCTGCCATCCGAGGTGTGTTGTTTCCGAGCCTCAGCGCTCTTTGAAACATTTGTTAGTGCTGAACTTGATCTTTGTGGGAACGTTTCCCGGCGGAATAAACTTTTCTCCCCTCACCTCTCGCTCCAGGCTGGCATCGAGCGAGTCTGGTGGCTTCCATCTTTCCTCAGCTGTGAAATTGTCCCCTTGCCTCTCAGCACTGTTTATTTTTCCTCCCACCCATCTCCTGACAAACCGGCCACTATTTACTTGTTTTTCTTGACTTCTAGGAGCTAAAATTTCTGGAGCCTCCTGGCAGAGTAAACAACCGGCCTTGGTGGGACCACTCTTTCCTGGGCTGACCTGTGTGTCACACAGGCCTCAGTTCTCCTACTTTTGGGAAAACCGGGCAAAGACAACAGAGGCTGGTGTTACAGGATGAACCCACGTTCTGCCCTGAATCTGTCACTGGCTGGGGAGACCAATAAAAGGCTGAGTTCTGTCAGGTGCAAAGGGGACCTACCTCTCCTCTCCATACTAGAACTACAGATTTGCGTGGACGAACACTACTACTACTCCATGAAACCTCCTGTTGCTGTGTAACTGTAAGGCATTTGACTTGTGCCATGTCTTCATTTACCAAACAAATCCCAAGTCCTCGCTCGGAGACTGAGTACTGGTAGCTGCTAGGTCAGAAAGCTTGTCTAGCATCACACTGCTAATAGAGCAGCTTAAAGTTTACAAGTAATTGGTGTAAAGGGATACTAAACTTTCACCTGGGGACCAATTATGATGATACAGTTTGTGGCTGCTCTTAATTACGGCTCCAACCAAACACTTCCTTTCCTACATCCTAGTAAGTGCTCTTCGCCTGTAAACATAAACTACATACTGGACAGACCAGTGTTTGGGCTGCACTGAGTAGATGGAAAACAAAAAGCAACAAAATTCCTTCAGCCATTGGATGAAACAGCCCTGTCCAAGAGGTACTGCTATGTGGGTTATGTCCCTGCACTATGTCAGGATGTGTGTACTCGAAGATTGAACATTGTAAGGCGTTAAAATACAACATGAACACCTGGGTTAACATGGTTTCCAACATTTATCAGACATGTCTGGTCCTTTTTTTGAACCATACAGTACATTATATCCTGTTCCGAAGATTAGACATGCCTTGGAGAACATGTAATTCTGCATTTCGCAACTTTCCACCCTTATCAACAAGTGCTTTAGTAACACACATCCTGAAAGGAAGTGCATAAAATACTCCAGGAAGAACTGCATCCGAGAGACCACCCTTCTCAGCTTGATAGACTTTGGAAACTTTTCTGGTGCAGGTAATTTTCAATGCTTATTTATTTACTTATTATATCTAAAGACAACTGGCTTGCCTCTACAGTTATTCTTCGTTGATTTCCAAGGCCTAATGAGGGCCAGTGAATGAGAATTTTAGCTGCAACAGTGCTGGTGTGTTAAAAAGAAGTATTTCAAGCCCTAGTCTTGCGAGGACTGTGGCACAGGTGAAAAAGAAAGACATCTTTTCACAGAGCAGACAATTCCACCTCCCTCAGGATGATGGGTAACTGCCATATGGCACGTGCCCCACCTAGGAGACCATCTAATCCAGGAGGAACTATTTCAGGAATCGCATCCTGTAATTTTTTTTTTTACTGACAGTCTTTGGCCAGATGGCAATTGTATTTGTCAGGGCTCGGTGTATAATCAAGCGATAGGGATCTCTTGGTTCTTAACCTTGTGAAATGGTGGGGGTATCTGGTTGAGCAGGCTGATTCCTTGGGGGCAGGGTTGGTTGTTGAAAGCTGGTGTGACACCACAACAGATCACCTCCCAAAAAAACTTCTAAAGGTGCCAGCTAGCTCTCCGTGTCACTTGCATTTGGTACTGATTAGGAACAACAACTCTCTCAAGTTCGACCAATTTGCATGATGAAGATGAGAAGGGACCTTGAAGATGATCGGATTATCCAGAACAACGGACAAGCGTCAATGGCTGTGTTAGGATCAGGCAAACGAGCTTCCTTCTTGCAACTGTGTTCTTTGAAACAAAAGAAAATGCTATCAAAACAGGTTTTACTCAAAGCCAAGTGGCAAGCAAAGTTCAGCGACAACAAAGAGGAATGACTTTCAGTTTTCAATCTGACAGGTCTATTTTTGGTCCTACTTAAGTAAGAGTCAATGCAATTTGGCTGGCTGACAAAGTAAGTCTTTTGATGTTTTACACCTTGAAACCCTGTACAAAAAAGCGGCCACACAAACAAAAAAAACCTGCGGCGCAACTGTGTAGGAAGTTCAGACAATAACGCGGCACATTAGCATGCTGAACACGAACCCAACCGGTTGCTGAAAATCTGCCTTGAGACAAGCGCCCGTGGCATTACACGCTACATGCTTAACCACTGCCAAAATGTACACACGGTTAAAAAGACGTTCTGGAAACGTGACCTTTGCAAATGAAGCCTTGACAAACGTCTGCCACCTTGAAAAGATTTGCCCCCCCCTGAGAACCTCGGCAAGCATAGCGATCCAACCAGGTTGTTACATTTAAGTATTTATACATGATTGTCACTGCTAGACTTTGAGATGACCTTTCAGATTCGGAGAAACGGCGGGTTAATGGCATGGGTTAGGTGCTTGTTGCTGGGAGCATTTAAAAGGGTAGCGTCACTTCATTTCAGGCGGCTGCCATGTTTCAGAACCACAAAACTACCAGTAGCAAATTAAAAGGCCAGTACGACATTTTTTATCCTTGCATGGGGGCAAAATATTTCTTATTCTATGATTTTTTAAATCATAGAATGAAGAAACAGCCCTCTTTGGTTTTCCATGTTTACTAGCAAAAGGCCAGAACGACATTTCTCAGATCCTTGCATGGGGGCCAAAATATTTACTAGTATTCATATTTTCATCATACATGTTGCATGTTTTAGCATTTTTTTAATCATAGAATGAAGAAACAGCCCTCTTCAGTAGGTTTTTAATGTTTTCACTCAGACAATGACAGAATTTCGGAGAGAGCTACTTTGAATAATTCAGGTTATCCTGCGACTGGCTCGCGACTCATTTAGGGGGTAAGATGAAAATCCCAGTCTTTGAAGGGATCAGAGGGCAGAGTTAATTTCAGGCGCAACAAAATACCTGCTCCCGTGACATTTGGTATAAAAGGTTTCGCCAATCCAAAATTCAACAAGGAAAGATGTTGCAAACACGCGCCACAAGACATGACGGAAAAATAGTGTAGTCGAAAATTTGCGTACAATTTTCTTCCAGATTTCAAACGAAGAAGCACTTGTTAACTCATCCAAAGAAATAAGAAAAATCACTAGCATAACCATTAACAGATATCATCCAAAAGACATGTTGCATGTTAACGATACACTGGCGTGATATTTCGAAAACGGTTTTCCAAGTGTTGGGTTGTTACGCATACACATGAATAAAAAAAATTACTAACATAACTATAACGAATATCATCCGGAAAGACATGTTGCGTGTAAACGATACACTGGTGGGTTATTTCGAAACTGGTTTTCCAAATGTTGGGTTAACCTTCTTTTGATGTCGGCACGGCCGCCGATGCTCTATCCGACCCTGGAGCTTCTAAATACAGATACTCTGGCCGACATGAAGGCTATAGCCTTACACTTGGACGCCCCTATGCCCCATATATGCCACAGAAATGACCCCGGTAATAGGAAGAGCCTCCCCTGCAATAAAATTCACAGTGGGAGACCCACACTTTTGGAACACCCAGGCATTCAAATGCGTCCAGTTTTCAACCCTAGTAAATCTTGCACTTCCTCCTTTCTGGTATAAATTTTTCTTTCCTTTCACCACTCTTTGGAGCACTGGGGAATATGACGAGGAATAAACGGTGTTGTGTAGGCTGCTCGATGTGTCACTGGGACATGTCTTTTACAACCATATCAACTGGCTGACGTACGTGAGGAGGGCCAAGGCATACAGGGGGACAAACTTACAAGGACAGCAGCTGCATTATCTCCCCAAATGTCTAGTACACATTGGGGAATGCTAAATACACCATACGTTCAGTATCTGTTTAGCCAAAATTTTGGAAGTTCCTGAATATTGCAAGTATGTCAACTTCTTTCTTGACAGTAAATATCTTTTGTTTATACCAGGACATTTTCTGTTTTTCAGTAAACAGTTGAACAATCAACCCTCTAAAGGATGTTTATTTTTCAGAAATCTTAGAAAATGTTTTCTTTTTGTCCAGAATACACATTTCCCCTTGGTCTTAGACTCTTACCCCATGCCTCTACCCCATGAGACTTTCGTGGTTGTGTACCTTTATCCTTGAGGATTAAATTGGCCCCAAACTCTCATGTGCATCTGAAAAGCACAAATCCTCCTAAAAGAAATTTTAAAATCCTGGATTAGGCTGACTATAATTTTCGGGGCAAGGCGAACAAAAGAAGTCGACATTCGTCTTTTGTCTTGTGTCCACAACTAGGCAAAAGATATTGTTCCAGAGATTTTATTCTTACTGAAAATAGGTCATTTTCTGCTCATATTAGACAAGTTTAAGCTGCAGTCAGTGTTTACAACAAAGAAATTATTCTCTGACAAAAAAAAACACAAATTTGTTTAACTTTGCAATTTCTAGTTGAATGTTCTTAGTTGGATGGCTACCTATGAGTTGGAATATGAAAAAAAAAACTCTTCCAGTTTAATTTACTTGCTAAACATTGTGGTGTTAAATTTGAAACCTTGTAAAATATTTTGTGACGACAGGATTTCTAGGCGTGTGAAGTTCTTCCTCACTCGAGAATATTCACACCTAGGCTTGAAGTGTGCAAAGAAGATCACCCATGCAAAGGATTTGGAGGGAGGGGGGCGAATTCCTGAAAATGTACTCATTTCATACTCTAAAAACATTCGCCAGTAACATAGTATATACGAAACTTCTTGTCAATAGACAGCACCAGCGCATATGTACCAATAGCCCGGGGCTAGGATTTCCCAACCTTTTCAGTGGCATGAACACCTACTGTTTAGGGCCAACCCCAATTTTCCGGTGACGGGCTCCCGAAAAAAGGGATTCGAGCGTTGAGTGGCAGGAAGATTGGCTCTGATAAAACTGTCACAAATCGTCTGACAAGTTTGGGTGGGGAAAAAATTTAGAAGGAAGAATTCGCAGAGCTCGCGAGGTGCAGCGGAGGCATAGCAAACCATCCGTGTGATTTCTTGTCCAAATAGTCCATAACATTCCTCCCCGTCCATTCATTCTTGGCAAATTTAGATTGAAGAGCAGTTTTATCTGTCCCCTTTTCTTTTCCCTAAAGATTGGGGCTGGTCCTTTTTTTTATTCATCATTCTCTATAATTGAGGTGCGCTGCTGCGAAAATAATAGTCCGCCCTGAATGGCGACTAATGATGGGCCAAACGAGCGGCATTTACACGACAATGTTCATGCTCACTGAATGGGACAACTCTGGTGGAAAATCTACAGAGGAGGGTCCACAAATTGGCCACACATTTTTACTTGTTCGGAGGCGTGAAAATGGAGGAAATGATGATCTTACCTCGCGCTCCAAGCGTCGACTGGACGTGTAGGAAGAACAGGAGTAAGGTCCATAGCATGGCCATCGTTTGGTCAACAGGTCTTCTTCTAACACTCGAGTCACAAAATCTAGAGAGACAAGAGAGAGAAAAAATCGTCAACTGGGTGATAATGAGGAGACATTATGAAGGCATTAGTGTTCTTTTGTTCGCACAGACACCACGGGGAATTAATGAACCACTCAAATAGACTCACAGACAATGTAGTTCTAAGGATTCGCTCGCCTCCCACCGATTTTTCCACACAATCATCATTTCCTCCGAGTTTGTGTCCCCGTAAATTAAGTCTCTCTCCTGTTGAATGTAAACTGTTTAGCTTGCACGTTTTCACGGAAGCCGAAGAAAAAACACACGGCTTCCTAGCTGTTCAAGGCCTCGGTGTTTGGTAAACAAATAGTAAGGAAAAAGGGGTAACATTAGTACAAAATACCCTCCCATGCCGGCTGTGACATTTTTGCGTGTCGGTTCAACTAGAACAAAACATACCATTTCCCACCCCTGAGAGCCTAACAAATTACTTGGCACAGGAAAACGCTGTACCCAGTCAGTCTGAAAACCAGCAGAACATAATTGTCCAGGGCGGGCGATGCATATTCAAGATGATATTGGAAAGCACACAGATCTGGAGATATTGTAAACAAGCCGGGGAAAGCAGCTCTCAAAATGGACTTCGACCCCCCTTTTAGTGCGGGAACCAGGCGACTTCGTGAAAACTACAGGCTCTATCTGCACAAAAATGGTGTACAGTGAGGGTTATTTCTACGTGGTTCAAACAAACATTCGCCTTGATGCCAAATGGATGGATGTTTGGCACGAATGGGGGGCTAATTGGACCGGGCTTCGAACCCGTAACGTCCGATAGAGGGTACATCAAAACCCTGGGAAGCCATCTGTGAAAGAACCCCGGCGCACAACACAAACATATACAGATAGGGGTGAGTAGGGGAGCAAGAGAGAGTAGAGAGGACACCTTCTAGAGCAGCCTGAGTGGGAATGGTGACCAGGTGGTTCCCTGTTTTTCCTCCTCTCCGCCTCGCAGCCCCGGCATATCAAGTCCCGGTGGCGCGACTCCGTTCTGCTGTAGTCCTCCTGACACATGACTGTTGTTCCTGCTATATCCCCGACAACAACTCGCGGTACGAGTACTGGGGCAACAGGTCCCGCGCTAGCAGCGGCGACTGTACCTCGTTCCACCACACAGACACGAAGTCCTACAGTCTCGATTCCCGTAGCTAGTAGCGGTCCTAGGCGAGCATTTTGACGGGAAATGTTGTGTTCGTTGTCCGCTGAGGTTGTTCTGAGTACGAGAGAGAGAGCACCACACGTCCTCCCCCGGTCCCGCCACTCACTCAACGGTGTTACAAAAACTCGCTACAGCAAAAATGCAACAGGTCCCACTGCGACAATGAATCAATCGGTGGAAGGACTTTCCCGTGTGCCAACTCCACTTAGGCCATTAACACTCCCAGGAAACGGTGTCCGAAGGAGACGGAGGCTTCTCCCTTCCGAGGAAATTTTGTTTTCAATAGCTTGTTTACCCCGCAAATACCAACAGAAAATGACTGCCGCGGATAGAATAACACCCCCTCGGCCAGCGGTGCCACGACGGCCCGAGCGAGCTTCCAGTGCCTCTTCCGCCGCCTGTTGCCGATCCACGACCGGAATGTCGCTGCCACGCGGTCCCGAGCGGTAGTTGTAGCCTTCCCCGGCAGGGATTCCACGTCTCCAGGATCCCTGCTGGGCTACAACACGGCGAAAAATCCAATCAGGACGGGCCGGTGGTGTACGTACTAACCGTCCGGCCAACGGAGCAGGCGTGTTTGGCTCTGTGAGTGCAACCCGAACCGTGTAAGCTCCACTCCCGTCCGATTCACAAAGCCGCTGCCCCAAAAACCCGCTATTCACATGCTAATGCACCCCGCCAAATCTCTGTCCCGGGACTCCCGATCCTATTGGCGGGCAGATCCTGTCCGAAATCGGCGAATATCGCCCCGAAAACTTGGTGGCCTGGCTAGACCCCTTGCGGAGAGTGCTCTCCCCAAACTCTGAACCCGAGCGCCCCGCTCACAAATGGGGGCGAGCCGTTCTGTTTGACTAGAGTCACATGAAAAGGGCCCCCGTTCAAGTGCCCATGTCCTAATACCGCGTGCGGGTAGGGTTTCACTCGCAACTCTGGAGCGGGCCCGGCTCAAAGGCGGTGCGAGAGGGGGAAACAAAGGCCCCAGCGCAACAGTACACCCCTTATGTAGATCCCAGAGAACCTGGTTAGATCCTGTGGGGCTACGTGAAGTACGGTGGAGGGGGTATGTTCTCACATTTCGTAATCTATGACGACCACGATTGGAAGACAAAAAAAATATGATAAAGAAAAAAAGGGGGGCACAATGTTTGCCCGCCAATCAAATTGTACAACAGACTTTTGACACCTGGTCTTTTTGCGGTGGAGGATGGATATGTTTGTTTACTTTTTGGCAAATGTCTAAAAAGTAATCGAAAAGCACTCAATTTTTAAAATATCTCAGATATGAGTCACAGGAAGCTAAGATGGAGAAAAAAACGGAAAGGGACCACGGTCCGACCACCAGAAGAGGGATGCATTTACTTGCACACGACTTCACGCTATGATAGCTACCCAAGCACACCACAACAATCCCCATAATCTCATAATAGTAATGATTTTCAGACGGATATCATCATTTGGTAAGACCGGGGCACGCCCAAGTAATGGAAAGGTTGGTCTGGCACTTTGTGTGTGTGTGTCTGTGTGCTATTCTAACGCATTGCGTGCGCTCTAAGACCCACAATGCGCTCCCCATGACCAGTAAATCCGGAAGTTTACAAAGTGAACTGTCTGTATGGTTAAGCCTGGTATGTTTTATTCTCCTTCTCCTAGGTGTAAAAAAAGGGCATTTCTCGTAAAAAAAAAATCATCGAAATGTGACGTTCATATTAAAAAGATAACTTCACTGTATTAAGATTTTAAAGACAACGCAATGCACGTAACTAAAAGTTATATAAAAGAGAAAAAAAATAACTGTGTCGTGTTATATAAATGGTCACATATGTAATGGAAAATGCCATTATGGTTCAATAGCCTCGGTTGTTTACATTGGTTTCAGTTAAAGATTGTAAAAAATTAACCACGCTGGCGCTGTAATCTGCGCAATGTCAACAAAGCACGGGTTATAAAGATGGAAGGTCCCACTGGGAGCGGAGGGGTGGGACGGTTGCTAGCCCGACTGAAACCCGGCCAAGCACGCAGCTAGGAAAGGTCACGGGTTGGTGCGCGGACCATGAAACTGGCGACAGAAGACGGAGGTTTCCTCGTGGCCCGAGGGCGGGAAGCGTGAACGAAACGCCCCACATATTTTCCACCACATTTAGGGGTCATTCCTGGCGAAACCTCGCGCCGTCGGGGGCCCTGGGTGACAGACGAGACCTTCGACTGGCGGACAAGTGCAGCCTGCCAAATTTGGCAAACGGACGAGCGCACTTCCCACGCGGAGGGGTGGAAGCTAAAGCACGTACGAAAATATTATCCATCCTAAGTTCTCCACGTTTACAGACAAAAAGAAAACTACCATCCCCTTAACATCACAAAACCCATAAATTAGCCTACGGGCAAGAACTTGAAATAAACTACATTCTGAAGTAAACAATGGTAACAGGGCGGATTTAAACTGATACAAATGTCAAACCGTAGAAACTTTCAGACGAATCCACCATCTCTATTCAGGTACTGACTAAACTAAATGCATACTACTTATCTATATCTTCCGTTTCTTAAAAATTTATAATCTTTCATTGTGTGTGAGTAACATACTCCCATTCTGTTTAATACGATGCCTTTTCCCTGAAAACGAATATAACATTATAGTGTTACGCTGCATGGCGGTTATACCGTCTATACAGATACAGAACTTGTACAGAGCTTGTTTCAAAAGCAAGAGACCGTCGAAAATAACGAAAAGAAACATTGTCATCGTAAAAACTGGTACAATGTATCAGTTTTCTTTATGACGTTTTGATATGATATTATCTGTATCATATGAGTTACTAGTATTATCGGATCTTAAATTAATTCGATAGAAATGGTCTGTCGGCGGTTGAAAGCGTATAGATTATCAAAAGGATGCAAATCGTATCGACTGATACTGATGTATATTCATGGCCGAAAAATAGCGGATTTGCCAATTATCAAAACGCCCTCAACTTCCAACCCAAACAATCGCAGATGCTTGCTAAAACCGACAGACGACTCATACCAGCGATATCAAACCCACGCCTCCAGAAACTGCAATATAAGATGTTCAAATTGTCTCCTTCTACGACAAAGAAAGAAGAGAAGAATCTTGTCCACGCCGATACAAAGAAATTGTGCCCTCAAGGCCTGGAGGAATCCCAAACCGGGAAGATAAAATACATCTCATCTTCGGTTTCAAGTTCCCGCTGCGCCGGGCTCATCCCAGGGTCAGATCTAATCACTGGCCGACAAGTAGGGTTCGAGCTAGCCTCTACCAGGCTTCGGGAGGCGGCTGGAAAGGGTAGATATTGGCCAAATTAAATAAAATCCCCTGGCATGTTTTATCTTTTTTGGGGGGCAATTTCTACTTTTTCCTGGTAGAGGCTAGGTTCGATCGCTCTCCGGTCGGCCCGTCATGGAGAAATTGGGCCAAGATGCCAGAAACATACCGAGCCAGTAGCCTCTATCAGACTTAGGAAGCGACAGGACTGAAGAGTAGAAAAATTGATTGGTCAAATAGACAGGAAACGACGTTGGTCTGGAGTACATTTGCCGCTCGTGAAAAGCAGAAAATGTATAGCAAATGTACATGTATTCCTTTAGCGGACCGGACTGTCGTGTCATCTGTCTATTTGGCCAATTTCTACTCTTTCCAGTCACCTCTGAAGCCTGTAGAGGTGGTGTAGCCGAGGCAAGAGTCTGACACCCAGGCTACTCTCCGGTCGACCCGATCAAGGGGAAATTGGGCCAAGATGCTAGAAATCTGCCGAGCCGGCGGCGATATACCGAAAATGACAGGAAATAATCAAAAATATTCACCCCGCCGAGCATATTTTTTACAACATCAAAAGATGCGCAGAATGAAACGGTAACGAAGTAACCGCGGCCCGTTCTTTGATGAGAGTAAATGGGCTGTTAGTGCGCCGCGTGTCGTTCGCAACAAGACGAACCGCTAAACCACAAGAGAAGCGGGCAAAGCGCCTTGGGGGGAAAGTTCCGATTCATTTCTGCTCTAATCATCCGATCCCCACTAGCGACCACTGACTCCTGCGAGGTGTACAAGCGTATGATGTTGTACATACAAGCGTAATGATGGTGTGATTCGAATGTTAATCATATCTGTAATACTTATAAAAGCTGGGCCAAGCAATCATCAAACATGATGCGGTATTGTCGTAGGTCGTCGATGGTACGTACGACTTTGATGATCTTTGATGTCGTAGAATTTTTAACGAAGCCTGAGCTCGAGATTGTAACCGTGAGAGAACCAAACGCCGACAAGAATCTAATTATGATTTCTTTTGATGATAATGAGACAGCTAGCTGGATTTTGGATTTACGTAGGATACTTGGTTCATCTTGCTACATAAAAAAAATCAAAGAACGTTACATTGACATCGAATCCAGTTTTGCTGCCCTGAAAATACTTAAGACACCTTTAATACCACAAAATAACACATGTTAAACACTGAGACAGAGTCAGACCCTGCATCTGCTTGGAGATTAGGAAAAAGAGATGCACAGACAGATGACGACGTTGTCACAACAATGTAATCTCCAAGCAGATCTTTGGACAGTATGCATTTGCCGAGCGGTTAACATTTGCCAGGCAGTTAGCATTTGTCATGTCGGTTACCATTGCATTTGCCTAAAATACGTAAAAAATAAAGCCTGATTAAAACGCCTAAAATACGTCAAAAACAAGAAGACGCCCAAACTTCTGCTTGGAGAGAAACAATACTATAGCGGCTCGTTCTTATCACTAACCATCAGCATGTCTTTAGACTGATCCTCCCGGGCCCGTCTGCCCTTGCCACACGATCAGGTATGTGTGGTGTCACCCTGATTCAGGACTGATCGGCTACAAAGTGGAAAGTGACGGCTTCAAAGCTTGCGGCATCACTTGCACCGACACTGAGGGTTTTTAAAAACCGTGATCTCTTTAGACTATAGTTTATAGCCTCAAACACTGTCAGAAACTGAATTTGATTCAATGAAGTTTCTTGTAAATGGCCGTAAATGAATGTTTTCTTCCCCCTCCCAACAAAAGTCTTATTTCTCCCTGAGCCGACACCAACATTCTTCCGCTTCAACGACATTTGCAACATCTATTTATCCTGCTTAGTAGGAAAATAACCCAATATTATGACTCCAATGGGATTCAAGGAAGTTTCTTATAAACGAATATTTTCTTCCCCTTTTCCAACAAAGTCTTATTTTTGAGGGCCCACGGCTTCCCATACTTAAAACACGGTAGCTACGTAGATCGGTGAGGGCCCACGGCTTCCCATACTTATACACGGTACCCTGAGCCGACAGCAAAATTTTTCGCAGTTCTTGACAGTCGAAGTTTCCACAATATTTAAGTACAATCTCGAGGGATTTAGATCTATGGAGGCTTTGGATTTATCCTTCGTAGGAATTTTGCAGAGTCATCTGAAGAGGGGAGATAGTTAGAGATAATTGGGTTTATGAGAGACATGTGGCGCGATGTTTGCGAGCTCCCCACCATCCAGTCGCCTCCCGAAATTGAGGCAAGATGTCTCCTAGACGGAAGACCATGAGAAGGAGCGAAGGAATCGTTTGAGGAGACTCCGTCTTGTCTGCCTTTGTGATTCGAAACAGCAAGTGCATTGTCGTCCATGTTGATGAATTATAGTTTCCTACAAGAGAATTGAGAGTGAGACTCAGAGACAGAGCAGAGCGAGTCCATTGGCATATCGTCTGTCTATTTGACCAATTTCTACTCTTTCTAGCCTCTTCCCAAAGCCTGGTAGAGGCTATCACTTCATAGCCCCTAGCGTCGGAGCCTGGCTTGATGCAAAGCCCCTCTCCATTGGCTGCGGTCCCAGCCTGCCAGCCAACAACTGCCCGCCCCCCTCCCTCCTGCACAAATGATTGACAGGACGCAGCTTGAGGTACCAACAGTTCATTTAACTCTCCGCGGGGAGCTCGGCTCGTAAATTTTGCATCGCTCGGAGATTACCGGAGAACCAGTGACACGTCCGACACACTCTGCCAAGCTTCCAGTGCTTAAACCTAAATAGCGGGATAAAGGTATCTCCAAATGAACGTCTGTCCAAATTACTTTGTTTAGACCTGTCTCCCGGTAAAATCCAAGACGACACAACGATTTACTCTGAGCGACAGATGTGGACTAATATCTCATTATCTCGTGTAAGAAGTGGGGTAAAGGTCTAGCACCTTCCAAGGCCTTCCAATTGCAGCACTTGTAGACTTGTGGGAAAAATGCTTGCGTATGGTCTACGCCAAGTCCCTTCCAAGAATTGTTTTGATATAACTCTACTTGTCACAACTCATATATAGGTCAGACGTGTTCAAACGATCGGCCGGTCCCTCTAGCATGTCTACCGGCAGCCAAAATGATCATCTGTGTGATATTCTACCCACAACATACGCTGGGCGTTGTCGTCACTGAAAAAACAAGTTCACAACCCTGTGAAATCCAAAGCTACACGTCAACGCATATCTTGAATTTTCTTTTTGCACTGTTGGTTTTATATTCTAAAATTTGTGTGACAGAAGCACGGCCATGGTTGTTGGTAGATAGTTGCCAACAAACATGCAGGCGAACACGTAATTTTGGCACCGCATAACTTTCAAGCTGCCAAATGCTGCTTACGCCTTCAAAAAAAACAAATGTCTTGCCGCAACCCCGTGTCATTGGCCTTGGCCCGCTCCCCAGTTCTTTCATCTGTTTGCTTGAAGCGCAGATGTCAGAGAGGACGCGGTTTATATTAGGTCTGTACCGCCGAGGTCGGGAGAGATGTTTCTGTCAGCACCCTGTTCATCATAGCCATTTGTCTGACGCCCGCCGGCCCTAGTAGGTATTCTCCAAGCAGAGGTTGGTGGGGAAGATCGTTACCTTTTTGCCCCGTTTTTTCTGTCGCATGCTGTGGGGGTAGCGACAGCTACAGGTAAAACCGGGCAATATAGAAAGGTAACGATCATCCCCACCAACTTCTGCTGGGAGAGAACTAGTAGGCTCCACATAGCCTCTGCCAGGCTTCGGGAGGCGGCTGGAATTGACCAAATAACGTTTCTGCTTCTGTATGCGACAAGATGTTCTTTGCTTAATATATCTTGTTGAGATTGCAAATGTCATTGCAGTACAGTGCTGATTATAAATTTATCTACGAGAAGTTGATTACGTTGTCAACGAAAGTTCCGTGTATCGAGCGGGACCATAGTAGTAGCCACACGTAGCCACACGAACAGTGTTGCGCCCCCTAGCGGCCACAACGTCCCTGCACTTTACCAAGAAGCTCTGTCACTTTTTTTCGTCAACCTGTCACCAACCGCCATCATCTGTCGTCTGTATCTAATGTCTACTTATGAAAGTCGCTGTAATTTTGTCATTTCAATAAAGATTGTTATAGATCGTCACCTAAATACGACCTAAGGTGACCAAGCTGACAACTTGAGTCAGTTTTCACTGACAGATCCCAAAATGCTCGTCCTTGAAAACTGACATTTGACACAAGCTGGAACGGCCGCCACTGTATCCGAACGCCACTAAGGTGGAAAAGTTACAGGTTATTCATATAGTCGAAGGAATACGAGACTCACCCACTAATACCGTTTCAAACTAGACACGATTTTGATTGGATACAAGTAGGTTAAAAGTCCCTTCCCTCGGATTTTGCGTTTTGCCATACTGACTGCTAGTAGACCCCCCCCCCCCCTCACGGTTGAAAACCCAGCAGTCTGAGACATGTACAAACACACCTGTTCGCCTTCAGAAGCAGCAGGGGTTCTCTCATGTGCACAACTCGGCTAGTAACGTTCTTCCGAACAGGCAAAGGGCGCCACAACTTCCTAAAACTTCCTTTGTGCGAACATAGGATGTTTCCTACGCATGTCTATGAGTATGACAGAACCCAGAAAAAACACACTCGTACACCGAAATATTCGGATATCACGGTATTCTAGTTTTCACGCTCTACAGTGCCTCAAATGTAGCATGCATGGCTGACCGACAAAAACGGCCCGGGGCAACGTAATGCTGCAAGAATGTCCGCCCGACACAGGAGCGAGCACACATGAAATGTTAGACCTGTTTCAAAACAGTAACGCTATCCTCGGGCTTTAGTTCTGCATTATGTTTGGGTTATTGTTCGCCATATTTTGCTTTTGAATGACAAGTATTTCAGCCAGGAACAAACACAATTGTGTGTTTAGGAGGGACGGAGGTCACGGTGTTGGCAGCGGCGAAAGGGAACTCAGTTTTGCGGTGAAAGACAGAAGAAAAACTCGACTCTTCTTTTACGTTACGAACCACGTCGGCCTTCCGCACAATAGTCTACTGGTTATGAATAGAATTGGGATCAAATATGAATCACTCGCACTAATAAACAGGGGACATCGTCATCCATCTTGGTGATTGGCAGGCTATTGACACCATTGCCATCGATAAAGTTAACACGATCAGACAGATCGACCTAATAAGTTTTTGCTTCGCAAGTAACGAGTAACGATTTTTCGTAAATAATTTCATCGGGTTAGGGAGTGATTGGGTAGTAAAATTCTTTCAAAACCACTTGTTTCACACGAACCGACGTTTCGATGACCGTCTGTCATATTAGCCCTGTTGAAGATGACAGATGGTCATCGAAAAAATGGCTGTGAGTAATAAAAGAACTTTATCAATCAAGTAATGATTTCGTTGAAAGGGATGGGTTGTTTCTTTTTGCCGTTTTTATCGAAGGTGAAAGAAACCACGTTTGCTTCATTGCCTAGTACCACAACAACGTAATAAAAGTCAGCAATATGACATATACCACTGATTTTCATTCATTCATTAATTCATTAAACTGATCATATCCAACTCCCCTAGAACGGCTGCGACAACTGCGACCAGAGAAGAGCCAGTACAGGCATCCTAACCCCGCGTGGTCTGGCCGGGCAGGATCCGGTAAAACGTGGAACTGTCACGCACGGCAAACATTCCCGGCAATTCCCGCGATCCTGCCAGCCGTAAACTCAACATGGCCGGGCGTTTATAACGTCTGGACGGGATGCAGGTTCTTGCTTTGCAGACGTTCATTTTCTGTATCTGTATCTGTATAGCCGGTATAACCGCCCTTTGGCGTAACGCACTAGACTTGCAAGCACGCGGTGAGGCGGCAGCTAGCTATATTACACCAAACAACCTGTTACACCCAATCTTTGCACATTTAATTGCCGGAGTTGTTTAACGCTTTCTAGTTATGGTGCCCCAACTATTCGTGTGTTTTTTTTTTGTCCGATGAGATTTGCCAAGTTTTATGATTGCAGGTGGTCACAGAAGCGCGTACGATCAGAAAACAAGGGAGAAAATGGTGCAAATTAGAAAAGAGAGCGAATGAGCCCCCCCCCCCCCCAAACGGTCTGCGCCTGCGCGAAATTCGTTCGATGTTTGGTCAGCATTGCATCAAAATTTTACCTGTTGCAGACGATATTTTTCCGACACAACATTTGAAAACTCAGTAGTAAGTAGTAGTAGATTGGGTATCATTCCCAAAATACGTGAATGCGACCTTAGACGAGACTTCAGCCTGCCCAAGTGCTATGAACAATACTTCACGGGTTTCGCGCAGGCGCAGTACGTTCTGCCCACGTGCTAAGCTGTGCATGACAATAGAGCCCATCTATCTGTATAGCTATAGCTAGAGTAACAGTTGTTTGCTCGACAATGTTTACATCACATCCGATCCCCTGATTCGTTCCAAGGAGGGGTCATTGTAAGAAGTGGGGAGGGGGGGGATAGCCCCTCCCCTCGTCCATAATCTAGCACACCCTAATCTCCAAGCAGATCATACGGTGGCAAGGCAGTATCCATTGGCCAGAGGAGTACTTATTCGCAGGTGGCTAATGGGCAGTACTCCTCTGGTCAATGGATACTGCCTTGCCACCGTATGATCTGCTTGGAGATAATAGCACGCCCTACACAACAAGTCTCCACCGATACATGGGCGTCTTCGAGTCAGACTCGTGCCAAAAGAAAGATTGGCGCAGGGTTTAATGCAGTGGAAGTAAAGGCCTGATCTGAAAATCCCCGAATGCGAGACAAAACAATTATCTCGTGGCGTCTCTAGAGACGTTAATAGTTCTCCAGTGGGTCAGAAAAATTATGGAGCATAGAAACTTTACGAAAGTCACAAAGCTGACCAAAGCAGCTCACGAAAGTTCCTAAAATTCTGTTTACATACTAGTAATAACACACGATGTCTTATTAAAACTGCCCATTAGGTCTTTTCTAGTAGTATTTACAAATTGTATGTAATACATCGACATGTGTACACTTTCATGTTCTCGGCCTACATCCAGCCCCAGATTTGAAAACAAGCCTCTTTGATTTGAGCTACATTATATATACTTCTCTACCTCTCCCTGTGGCAGCCCCACACACACATACCACGCAAAAGCACGAGTTTGTAGGTAAACCATTGACACGAGGTGTTTGAAGGTCGCCACCTTTGCCTAACCTGCTCGGAGACGTTTTGATAGATTGACATTCCGATTGGAGAACCCGGTAGGCTAGCAGTGTGTCCAACAGGTTCGGTGCTGAGCCAAATCCTTGAGCTGCCACATACGTGAGAGGTTAGGTGTTTAGGGCTAGGGTTAGGGTTAGGGTTGGTATAATAGTTAGCGTTTAATAGGGTTAGGGTTGGGATCATTGCTCAGGGCTAGAGTAAGACTTACGATTAGAGTTAGGTCTGGTTTAGACTCCCACATCACGACCAACCCCTACCACCCCTTGTCTCAGGTATATTGGAGTCATGTATTTGGCAGGATCATGTATTTGACTTGACACCAGTGTAGCACCCACAGAGAAGCAGACACCCCACCTCACCAGACCAGGGGGTTACGTACGGTTCGTATGATGAAATAGCTGTTTTAACACCTGTACTTGCACAGATGCTAAAACAGTCAACGGCATCCAACACCAACCATCTTATGAAGCACAGAGTCTAGTTGACCGGCTACGTCTAATAGAACTAGCGATGATGCTTCTTGAATGGACAGACTCACCTCACCTCACCTAACCGCATGTACCCCCACCACCCTTTTCTGTGTGACCGGTCCGATGCACTGTTATGTCAACGTTGTTTCCGACTTATCGCGGCTTTTCCATTAGTAACCGCAATCTCGCCCCACATAAGTGCCTGGATCGTACCCACTTCAGCCGAGCCTCAAGTTCTTTTACCACCTCTCGCTAATTGAGCACAGTTTTCGCAGTGGCGCCAGGCCCGAGCCAAGACACAAGAGGCCGCTCCGAGCACTGTCAAAACACAAGCAAATTGATCCAAATTGGAAAATTATTGTTTTGTTGGGCTGAAACAACAGTCGTGAGAAGCGAACGGCTTCCTCGGAAATAAATGAATGACGAGTAAGAAATTGTGTATCGCCTTTCAATAACAGGGCCAATCAAATTTGAATGGAATGCGAAAACAAGTTGGATTTCGAAAGCGTACTTCTTACAATCCACGCGGTCTGCATGTAGCATGTAGGTGAGTAAGAGAAATATCACGTGAACATGTATGTATGACGTATGCAATGACACACACACGTTTTACTGGAAGTGCACGTGGGTGGTGAACGTCATAGTCTTCGATTTCGAAGTTTTGCTTGTAACACTTTAATTTGTTCGAAATAATGAGTTCGCCTTCTGAAAAACTACACAAAATTGTGTACAAACTGCTTAATGAAAATCTGACGCAATGACTCGGAATACTCATTATTTCAGGCTTTTAAATGTCAAATCTAAAAGCTGGTCATAAAAAACGACACTGTCGGTTCTATCTTCATCACACCTGCGAGCGAGCATGGCAGGCGAGTTGAACAATCTCATTTTTCATTTGAGTATAGACAGCTCAAAACACCTGAACCGACCTATACTTCACCACCGTGCAGGGAGCTCTATCACGGTTACACGTTGTTCGCCCCCTGGTCACGGGGGCAGCATGTTCTGTGAGCGCCGGGATAGGATAACAGGCACAGGTAGAACACAAAGACAACCTGCATAAAGGAGGGGATTTGAAAGTAGAGCACAAGATACCGGTAGGGGAAGTGGTTGCGGTCAAACGTTACAGACATGTTATTTATAGGCACCCAAAGCGATTTCAGGGCAGTAGAACTGAATCTCCAAAGTCAATTTTCTTGTAATTCTTTAAATATAGTAACCTAAATCAGCCATATCCTACATAGCATACTGATATCTGTGAGGCAAAAATGCGATGTGGCTGATGGAAAACGATTATTTGTTGTTTCGTGGGCTGGTTCTAGCTATTTATTGCTGGTACCAAAAAATAAAGGGACGCCTCGCGTAAACATAACTTGTTTTGGGCTATTTCAACCGTTTAAGTCATGAAATGACGACGAAACTGTGCTAAGACATGGCCGCAAATGTCAATATTAGACAGATTTCCTCAACCAGATCATTTTGCCCACCCTGAAATTGCATCGGATGCCTTTAAGGGGGCCAGTGCAGAACACCTGGCGTTAAGTCAAGCCAGACAGTTTGTTCAGAGGATATCTGGGTATCTTCTTTTGACCGGGACTTTGCCTCTTTTCTTGCCGGTGGTCGTGCCATGCTTTGATGGCTTTAGATTCGGTCAGCTTGTGCCACCTGGCGTTTCACTCTATCATATTTTGGATAGAAAGGGGACTAGGGGTCACTCAAAGAAACCCGCAATTTTGCCGTATTAAAGCAAAGAAAGTTTGCTCAAAGCAGTGCCTCAAAATATGAAGGTTTAAACTTGTACATTCTTTGACGTAGACTCCACAGTTTCGGATCAAACTGCTGAATTGACAGGACTACCTGTAACTTTACTAAAACATGACGTAGTGCTACTAGTATTATAAAATACCCATACCTCCCGCGTGGCCCACCCATGCGAATGATTATGCCCAATTTGCGGCTATTTGCGCCTATTGTCTGCCCATAACACCCCGTGAGGACCACCTTTTCACAACTGCCTCATGATGGACTGTTCCTACATCCCCTGTGTAAAAGAATGTGCCGCCCTCAAACGATCTGCGTTTCTGGGTTACCCGGAGATTTTGTTAGTTAGCAGAATAAAAGGGAAATAAAACGACACTAAATCGTAAAGACTTGTGTAATGTTAACGTTGATTGGCTAAATACGTAAACGAAGCTCTATTTTCAAGAATTGGATGGTTTATCATAACATGTGTGATTTCCGGTATTCGTTTAAAGATTCATTCTGTCCACCAGCAGTGGTATAATTAGACCATATATCACGAGATATCACGAGATATCTCATCGCCTGTGTCCGGTCCTTTATCTGTCCTTAACACTTTCTTATCAGACGCTCTTGAGCGGCTGTGTTCCCGTCACTCACTACATATCTAATCTCCAAGCAGATTCGGTGGAACAAGGGGACTTTATGTTCGCCTGAATCCACGTCCCTCTAGCCTCTACCAGGCTTCGGGAGGCGGCTGAAAAGAGTAGAAATCGGCAAAATACAGAGATAGCATCCCAAGGGAGTTTGGTCGAAGAGAGAACAGTTTGCCGCTCCCGAACTCTTCGACCAAACTCCCTTGGCATGTTATCTCTGTATTTGGCCGATTTCTACTCTTTTCAGTCGCCTCCCGAAGCCTCACGGTAGAGGCTACGTTCGATCCACAATACAGGCGGCCAACATAAAGTCCCCTTGCCCCACCGAATCTGCTTGGAGATCACTACATATATCCAGGTGCGTCGGCGGTGGCGTGGTGAGCTACACAACAACGGTGTACGCCCTACATGAACTATCAAAATTAGGACAACAAACGCATAAACACGTATACATCCGCATGCTTCCTTCACTAGATACAAAACGGTGGTGCACCCTCAGCTTACAGTTACATAACGTTAACCCTCGGGATTATACGAAGAATAAGCCGTACAAGTAAAGAAATACTAAACACTGCTGGTAAACCTTGTATGAAAACATTCGCTATGTTTTTACTGATTTGCGCTCAAGATAGTACACTATTGTTACTTTACTAGTTTTGATTAGTGTTTCTCTGTCATCGGAAGAGTCATACATTGTTCTTTTATCTGAGGGAGGGAAACTTCATCTAAGATAAACAAACTGATCACAATTGATCAGATGTACTAATGTTGTTTTTTCGTACAGTTGTGCAAGCGTAACAGGACTAATTTGTTTTGTTTTTATGTGCTTTGCGACGTCACCATTTTATGGATGAAATACACACTGCGGAGATTGGAACTTATGAAGGGCACTAGAAATGAAATCTAGACATCAAAACCATCGGTTTTCTGCGTTCAAAGATTGCAGAGTGTTTTTCGTGCCCTGGCGGACGGTTTTCCTAGAAAAAGTCGTGACCGGCTGCTATCTTTAGCTGAAGTAACTCGATTGCCGCTTGAATCGCAGCGAGTTGAGTTGTTGCACCGCTAATGGCCATAATGGGCCCGGACCCCGCGGCCGGCCACCACAAGCTCTTTGAATTTCAAGAATTGGATTAGAAGTATGAGTGTCTGGGTGTGGGGGGAGCATTCACCTAAAACTCACACGGACTCGGCTGGGCGAGGACGGCAACAAAAACAACCTCAACCCGGCCTTTTTAGTTTTAATTGCAAAACCAACAAGGGTAAATTTTATCAGGCAGAAACTGAGGACAGAGAGGGGGATTAGGGAAAGAGGGAACAACACGAATGCTGTAGTGTTGGGAAAAGTCGTGGGGTAAACGCGGTGTCAGCTATCAGTACAGTTAACACAAAAACACAGGGCTACAATACACTTCAAAGACCACCACTAGGGCGCTAGATAGATTAGTTTTTTTAACGGCTCTGTGAAGTTTTTTTTTTAATACAACGTTCCTGAGTTTCTCCCTACCTTTCCCCCCATGCCAAGCAGCCTTTGTTTGCCGAGCCTGTTCAGAGACCACTTCAGGCCAACGAGTGATCAAAGTCCACCAATTGTACCTCGCAGAAAACCATCCAAATTCACCGGCTCCACTCCTTCACGCACTCTAAGGTCCTCCAGCCACAAAAGGTATTCGCGCCGAGGACCCACACTCCAAGGTCTGAAATGCCCGTCCTTTAGAAATACTCAAACAAATTCTGCACACTTTTGCTCCTGCGGCGAGAGAGAGAAATTTGGCAGGCCGCGAGCTCAACTCTGCGTAATATTTATAGTCCCATTGTTGTCGTTCATTCTTCCAATAACACTCGTCGTTAACTGGCGAGGTAAAACATCATCAATATCAATTTATATCAACCACATGCACACATAAAACACATTAGCATTCGAAGTAAATTGCTACTTCTTTTCCAAAGTCCCACCAACAGAAAAATGAACGTTGGAAACAACAAGAAATGTTTGTGATATAAGATACGTGGCCGAAGCATTCTCCCCAATCGTCGTCATTCAAAACAATCCCTGGACATGCCTCTCGACTCTTTTAATGCACCAACTGAGAAGCCCATGAATGCGAAGGGCCCACTCACACCTGTATGCTCTACTAATTCGTGCACTCTAGTGCTCCAATACCTCCTCCTCTAAAAAAAACCCTCCACAGCCAATAAATTTACGAAATTAAATGTTTTTATAATGACTTAAACCTATATGTTGTCAGGGAGTTTGTTTTAAAGATTCTGGGAGGGAACAACAACGCACCAAGAAAGGTACACACACGGCGCAAGTGTCCACAATTTTACCGTAGTGCACCTGTTACTCTGGTGCCTTGGGATGGTCTGTTGTTTTGTGCTTGAATGGGTACAGTCGGTAAAACACGGCTAAATTCTACCGTCTTCTATTACTCATATTTTTGTCTTGGTATTTCGGTTGGCATTGAAAACGTCTATATCTGGCCGGGATATTAGTACACTACGTCTTGTACATAAAACATATAATAAAACTGTCAAACGTAACGGGTATGTTAATGTTAAAGTTAGCGCACGGTTGGTTGAGCACATAATCACTCACGAAAAGAACAGCAGTCGCGTGAGCTAAAGGAAGTATTCTTATCCCCTATAATATCCCCTGTGAATGCAGGGATTTCTCTCTGCCCTACGGGACCGCGAAGTCGGACGTCAGTTGAACGGGAATTCCTCCAAACCCTCCCGCGACTGCGAGCCTGGATGTCTCGGTGAGTGGGGACCGAGGGATTCCCGGTGTTTTAACGAGTGTATGAGAGTGACCAGTGGATTTAGCGTCCCGCGCAACGTGCATATGACCACGGACTCGCGCTGTTTAACGTTCACCTGACACGCTAGCATCACTCCTGACAACCCAAATAAAGTGCGGGAATTCCTGACTTAAACTCCGGAGTTATGGCAGCGGACTTCTGAGTTTCAGGCGAATCTGTGTCCTTCCCTGGAGACCCACCGGGCTTGTGTAACGGATATATAACATATAACATATCCCCAATGTGTGACACTTGTTGTTCTGTGTGTGTTTTGAAAACCCTCAGTACTACACACACCCAACAGTAAGCTTCAAACGTACTCACCTGTATGGGTAAGTCTCTCCCTCCCTCGGGACGTCTTCCACAGGCGACAGGTTGCAGTTGTTGCGTACGGTACGGTCCCACACAGAGAGCGCGCCACTCCGTTGGGGAGGCAAACTGAACCCCCTCCGTTCACGGTTTTGCCAGCGTTACGCCGCGCTTCCTGCGCCAGCATTCACTCCGTGTGTCACTCTACCATGCATCGAGAGCCACCCTAATGGACGCTTGATTGTATTTCGTCAAAACTCGGAACGGCATTGGCGAACATGTAAAATAACCAAGCGGCTTTGTGTGCACACGGCTTGGCTTTCCCATGACACAAAAGCAACGAGGACCTATTCAACTAATCTTGTTTGCCAGATTGCTCCGGGTTGTTTGCTGGGTTCACCCCTGTTTGTTCATGGTACGACCCAGAGGCTCTAGCGACTTTCTTTTGCAAGAAAAAACGAGGGAAAAGTATTAAAAAAGGAAAGAAACTGTCGTGAAAAAAAACACACTTTTATTTTGAAGCATTATCACGCGCCAATACAGATGAGGCACCTGTTACGTTACTATGGCCGAACAACAAAGTTTTCTTCAATTTTCTTGTACCAACATTAAAAGAAGGCCTTTAACCACTTTCCGAATGGTATATTCCAGATTCCTTTCATGGATATTTTACTTATCCTACGGAAATGAGGAATAAGTCTGTATATGCAGCGTTCAGTTATCGTAAAGAAGCTGAATTTACGAGCTATGTTTTTTCTCACCGCAATTTTATCCCAGGGGGATTTTTTCGAGAATAAGGCGGATGACGTCATACGGAAATTCCATTAGTGTTGGTAATGTTCGTGACCTGGCCTCTTACGTCATTTGATTGACAGGTAAAAGAAAACAAACAGTTCTGTCAAAAAATCGAGTTCAATGGCAGCTCTGTCTTCTATTTCGAGTGTATAAAGAATCCGACCTAATATTATAATCAGCTCAAAATGCCATATCTGACAACGAGAAAGTCTAACTAATAATATTGTTGCCGCTGACATGTATTCTGTACGTAGTTTGCCGCATATGTATGTATATATTCTGTACTTAGTATGACTTTATTCATACATGTATTTAGCTTTGTTAGATCTTTAGTTGTAGAAGATCATACAAAAGACCCTGTACTTTTTGTTGAGTTAATAAAGAATCATACTAATAATCTGATTTCGTGCTCTGACAGTTTCATGCTGTTAAGACTGTAAAAGAAGAAATACTAGTAGATAAAATCATTGAATAAATAGAACCATTTTATTTTGGTACAACGAGGAAAGTTCCCAATTGACCGTTGACCTCTTTATCTTGCCTGCGAAGCACGCGGTCGACCGAGGTACCGGGCTTGTTTACCCACAGTTTTGAGGAAAACTGATATGTTTGTGGGTTGGGACAGACTACACACGTCAGAACACCCAGGCCAGGTCTGATGCTCCTCCCATAACACGGGTTACAATGTAGGAGTGAGGACAGGGAGGCAATCAGGCGTTCGAGATGTTTTAGCCTCTACCAGGCTTCATAGGTGGCTGGAAAGAGTAGAAATTGATCAGATAGACAGAAAACATGCCAGGGGAGTTTGTCCGCTAAAGGATTTATCTGCGGCAAATGCTCATTTAGCGGACCAGCTCACCTGGTATGTTATCTGCCTATTTGGCCAATTTTTTTACTTTTCCAGCCGCTTCAGAAGCCTGGTAGAGGCTAGTTCATGTACAGTTTTGCCGCCATGTCGAGCTTCCAGGTATTTATTTCTTGACAAGTTTTGGAAAGTCACAAGTAGGTGAGGTGTGAAAATCCCGCCCTAATGACCGCCCAGACTAATTAACACATTTACAGTTTGGAGAAGAGCCCCTCCCTTTTAATTGGTGCAGTAATTGTCACCTTTGCTCAAGTGCTGACAATTAGGAGAAAATTGTCACAGTTATGTGGAATGTTAATCACGTGTGATTTGTAGTTCACCCTATTTGTTTTTTTGTATCGTTTCTGTATTGTGGTTGCGGGGATTGAGTGTTGAGGAGATGGACAGAAGGTAGCCTCTACCAGGCTTCAGAAACGACTGCAAAGAGTAGGAATTGACCAAATAGATAGACAGATAACATGCCAGGGGAGTTGGTCTAAGACTGTTTGCCGCTCTTCCCAGTAGCGCGGACCAACTTCCCTGGCAAATTATCTGTCTATTTGACCAATTTCTACTCTTTTCAGCCACTTCCCGAAGCCTGGTAGAGGCTAAAGAAGGAGGGTAGTAAGAACACTTAGCAATCCATTATTATATGCATAAACGAAGCCCCCCACCCCACCTATTCACATCCACATATACTAAAACAAATACACACCACCGACATCGACTTATCAAAATCCCACCTGAATATTTTTCTTCTCAAGTGTGTCTTTTTGTTGTAAGAAGAATTCCCGGTAAATATGCCGTGTTGAGTGTAGAAGTCAGTTATTTCTGAAAGGAAGAAAAGAATCATACATAGCTCAAGACAAAAGTGAACATATGTAACATCACAGGGTATACGGACTGCTCCAAATCACAATCATTTCATTGTTTGCTTTTTTCCCGAAAAATCAACGGCAGTCAGCAAAATCTGACACCCGCCCCGAAATGTGACATTGAGTTGTGGGGACCCCACAGGTATGGTTGACACTGTGTCCGTTCAAATTCAGACCTTGTTTAGCTCCATATGGCTTCTCTCTCTCACTACCCCGCCGTGCTCTGATGTTGTTTCAGGTATTTGGTTTGATTGGTTTTCCTTTAATGCCCACGATCATGATAATGATCATTCTGGAATACTCATTTTCACCTGAGTGAAGTGAGGAAAGCCGTGTAAAGTGCCTTTCCCAAGGGCACAAGGTTGGTGACTTGGCAGGGCTCGAACCTGGGACCTCTTGGTTCTTAGCTGAATGTTCTGCCGTTACGCCACACAACCCCACATCTCTTTCATCCGAGCCACCCTAGCCTCCGTAGCAGGCTAAGTTATAGAACTGGGGGTTTGGTGGTCTTCGGCTGTCTTCTGATTAGCCCAGTTCAAAAACGGGGATAATTCAACCAGGCCGGCTATGTTGTCTATATGCAATCAGAAAATAGCATATAAAAGCTCCAGAAAAGACCCTGAAGACCCCCCCCCCCAGTTTTTCGAATGCTATGGAGGCTGGAGCCACCCCACCTGCAAATGGTCCCTCAACACATCCATCCCCCGACCTGTGTACACAGGCTCACGGGAAACGTTAGTTTTGCGACGTTTGTGCTAAATAAATGGCACCTCCCGCAATTTAACCATCGCTGTACAAATATCAGGCGGTGTTTGGAGCTCAGGGCGCAGGTGTAAAATCCGGCTTGAAAGGCTCCAAACTTTGCTCCCGCTGGAAGAAAAATGACTGTGAAAGCTTTTAGTTGTGACAGAGATAAGGCGGGAAAATCCTGGCCGCAGAGCCGGAGGACAAAGTTTGGCCGCCGGGCGGGGGGAGGAGTGATGTGTGCTGCTGTGTGGTACACGTGTGTGATTAAAGACATCTAGTGCAATTTGCCAATATTCTAGTCATTTATCTACATACTGAGTTGAAACCACACTATCCCAATGTATCCCCATGGAGCAAAAATTCTCAAAGTTCTGACGGAAAATGGTTACTGGAAAGGAAAAAAAAATTAGGGTACCACCCAGAAAATAAAGATTTTGCTTTCGTCCTAATATTACATAATACAGCTTTAAGTAGAGCTTCATCCGACACTTTATGCTTAAACTGAACGAGTATCTGTCAAAACTAACTGACCTTTCGGAAACTATCGGTCAGTTTGTCGTCTGACATTTGCAAGCTTACGTCAGACAGCTCGCGATGTGCGTACATATCAACCCATTGACATTTTCCTTTTGCGAGTGTACGTAACACCGAGGTACGACTCTTCCCTTTGATCTTTTGCGATCTTTCTTATAGGTCTGCCTAGTAAGAGGTCTTACGTCAATAAATCCTCTTTGTTTTTAAGATTCTTCAATCAAACCATGTAATGACTCCTTTATCCAAATCAGCAAAATCTGCACATTTTAATGTTAGAACCACAATTAACGAAATTGTTACCCAACCAACTGGATAGGCTTTGGAAACTGTCAATCTATCAAGTTGCCTGAGTAACAATTTCTCAATACCTGGATGCCTAACCTTCATCGACGCATGTTAAAATCATACTGATATTCCAGAAAACAGAAACTGATTAGCCACACGTATCAGAAGAAATGATCATGATATTTTCTGATTCTGTGCAATGCGTGCTCTGTTGGAGCTGTGCGCACCACCCTTTCCAGGCCTCCACAGCCGCAACGTGAAAATCTCACGGTATGAAGAAAAAGTTCCCAAACGTGCATTAGTACGATTAGTTACTTAATGTAATTTAGCGGTATGTGAACCAAACCTTAATGGTATTTACCCAAAGCCCCTTAACGCAGAAAAACGGTGTGAGAAAAAAAGGTCAGAAAGCGCTCGTCCATTAGAAGCGCGCTTGACGTCTGCTGTGATGTGTTTTTAAATCCTACTTTGCAAGTTTTCATTTCTCTATATACTAGTAGCTTACCGATGGATCGTTCTATTATAAAACATTGGGGGTAATTGATAGGTTCAGAAGTTTCCTACGAGTAAAGACACAGATGCCGATCGGAGTGCCTATATGTTATACATTTCCATTCAGATGCCACTACATCCTTGTATCAAAATTCCCAGTGAGTTTATTATTTTGTTAAGAGAAAACTCTGACCACCCCTTCAGCACAATAAGAATGGAACGATCCTTTAAACGAAGTTGTCATTACCTTCGCAAAGAAGGTTATATTTTCGGCATTCTTGACAACTCGAGAAGGCTTGGATGAATTGTCTTGACTCTTAATATTTGGTATGTCGGTAGGTCTTGATGAGACCTCGAAATGATTAGATCCCCCTGGCAGCTTGTTATGGTACTGCAGAGGCACTTTCGCTTTTGATCTCATGATCTGGACATGCTAGGCAGAAAAAAGTTCCTTAATTAAGACTTAAAAACTTAAAAAGACTTTCTCTTCTAAAATCCAAGAGTTCGGCTTGTGACAAAATCGGAATTTTCCGTAGACGTCTCAAATTTCATCTTCCTGTTTTGAGAAGTTGCAATTGCCAATATCGCTCTTAGTGCTTCATTTCTCAAGTTTATCAACTTTCTGTCTGTCTGTCTGTCGTCTTTCATACAAAATTGGATTTTCCGTGGGCGTTTCAAAGTTCATCTTCCTGTTTTGAGAACAGTTGTCAGTTATCGCTCTCAGTTCTTAATTTCTCAAGTTTATCAAGTTTCTGTCTGTCTGTCGTCTTTTCATTCTTTCCGACCCTCCCCCACTTCGCAGCCTCGCGGTTTATCGCGTGGTTGTTTTCCTTAGCCGCATTCACCGAGATTACGTGAAGTTTTCCACCCGGCGGCCAGTCTGTCACTGTCCGGGCCGGTTTGGTCAGCTGGGGTGTCCGGCCGGTTTGTATGACAGTGTCAGGACCTCGCGGTATTTTCCTGGAGTAGAGGCCGTGCCCCGACGCCAGTAGATCACTTAGAACTAACCACAGCGGTTTCTTTGAAGTCTAAAGATTGAAAACTTGACGCGAAGGCGCGACGGGATGGACATGTCACGCCCGTGGCCGTGCGGCCAGGAGGCGAATGGTGTCCAATGCCTAGTGGGACTGGTCTAGTGATGACCGGTGTTCCTGTTCACCGGCCATAGAAATGGACGCAAGGAACAGAACATATAGTACATTGTACCATTCATTATGGTAAGGAAATAATTGGATAAAAATGGAAGGTAATATAATGTTTAGAACTTGAAGAGCGAAAGATTTAATCAACAAAGTTATTGTTCTTGGAAAATAATGAAACAATCTTTCTGCATTCCATAGCGAAATGTAAGAAATTCCTTTGCCTTTCTGCCTTTTACGCTCTTAAAGGCAGGTAAATCTACTGAAAGACAGCGAAGATGATGATGATGAAATCATTCTGTATACAATGTACTTTCAAAAAGTTTAAAGTTAATACTTTGATATTAAACGCCGTATGGTGACTTGATTTATATCCTTGGTGCTTCACAATATTTCATTGGTTAGGGATGTTGATATAAAAAGGTGTAAAAAGAATGAATAGAAAATCATTTCCAGGAGCCCATCTTTCCAGGCATTGTGTTGGCGTTTGGCTGTTTCACGAAGCACTGAGAGACTCGATATTACATGTACTAGTTAAGTTCTGGACTTACAGAAATGTAGGTCATCAATTGATTGCTAATCGTTCACGTATTTTATACATAGGCGTCATACATTCGTGTCTTCAAATAAGGAAAATATGAAAGAGGAGATGGTCACGATTTTTCGTTGTCGACCAAGTGTGATATACAACCAACGGATAGAAAACAAGAACCACAGAAAAATCGCATTACCGTGGGAAAAATGAAAATGGTACGATTACCGAGTTGGTATACTTAAGTTTTATTTTATGATCCCGTGATGATTGTTATCTTGTATCTGTTAGCTGTGTGCGTGTGTGTATGTGTGCGTGCGTGTGTGTGCGTTCGCGTCTGTGCGTGTGTGTGCGCGTCCGTGTGTGTGTGTGTGTGTGTGTGTGTGTGTGTGTGTGTGCGCGCGCGCGCGTGTGTGTGTGTGTGCGTGCGCGTGTATGTGTGAGTGCGGAGCAAGGGCCCAGTGTGACTAACACTGTATTCTTACTACCGACGGTGCAGTTACTCTAGATCTCCAAGCAGAGGTTGTGCGTGCGCGTGTGTGTATGTGTTACTTGCCGACATGTTTTGGGTTTCTCCCCTTTAGTTCTCAGCCTAAGTCTTCACGGTTTTTGATCAAAGCTTCCAAACCTGCCCTTGATTCCAGAAGGTCGGCTGTGATATTTTGTGTGCTCAGTTTGCCGAGTTCCCAGGAATATAGAGTTGTTGGATTACAGTTGGAACTGGGCTCGCACGCGGGAAACGGCACGAAACCCCTGGGGCAAAGTAGCCTCAACCAGGCTTCGTATAACTCTTGTAGAAACAGTAATTGGTATGACCAGAGCAAGAAGTCGTCCTACTAGCCTCCATCAGGCCTTCCTACGGGGAAACGGATCGTGAAATTCGGCAAAAATAAGAAGAATAGTTAATTTGCCCCTCCGATCTGCGTGGGCAAACGCACTCTACAGTGGCCAAACTCCCGTGGCTGATTATTCCTAGTCTCCATGATCCACCAGACTCCTTTGCAGGCTGAATAAATAGTAGAAATCGGCTAAGGGGAACATCATCGGCCAGAGGCGCCATAGAAGCTGGACCCTCTATGGCCGGCCAACTCCTCTGGTCAATGATGTTCCCCTTAGCCGATTTCTACTATTTATTCAGCCTGCAAAGGAGTCTGGTGGAGACTAGATTATTCCCCCTATCTGGCTAAATTTGACTGTTTTCTTGAACCCACGTTGTTAGTCTGGTGGAGACTACCAACCCTCAGCAGACGACACCCTTGAGATGCTGCCAGGCGCCCGTCCCGAATACTTCCTCCTCCCGGCGTCTCTTTTATCTCTCAACTCACAAATGAGTCAAATTGGAGGGGAATTGGCACAGAGGAACTTCTGTTTTTGTACTGTGAGATCTGTAGATAAACGGTAATCCTCACAAGCAGATCCTACGGTGGCAAGGCAGTGTCCATTGGCCAGAGGAGTGTTTATTTGATATCCCCAGTACTGGCTACTGGCGTGCTTGCCACCGTAGCATTTGCTTGAAGTTTGGATCAAAATTGAATTGAATTGAATGAAAGACCTTTATTGTACGTTTATGCTCTTAAGATCTAAGCACAGGTCATGTATAAAACAAGTAAAAATTACAGTAGTATCTTACTAAACTATACATACTAATGTGAACTACATGTACTATTTACAGATTCAACTTCTCGCTTCTTAAGGTAGTGAATGAATGAATGAATGATGAATGAATGAATGAATTTATTTTTATTTTCGTGTCTTGCAACTTTTGTCGCCCAGCCCATGGCATATGGGCTTATAATACACCAGAACATAATCATAAACATACGTAAGGAAATCATAGAACTTCTTCGAAATATAAAAGTGCAAATCAAAGGTCAGACATCACATAAAGAACTCAATACAACGTTGTACATAAGACAACTGGTAATTGTAGATGTATGAGATTAAGGCCACTGAAATGTTCGATGATTACGGAGGATGATTATGGAGGATGATTTGCTGCCACAGCGATCGGCAGGGGTCCACCTTGTACCTTTAATCCGCTGGTCCCTGTTGACTGGGGGTCTGTCCTGTCGGGAGCTCCTGCCGAGAACTTTCGCGGTGGCCTTGGGCGATAATCTCCGCTCTATTGGGGGCGATATTCAGCTAGCCCCAGGCCTTCGTAATTATCCTAAAGTACTCCAAGCAAAGGTTTAGGCTTCGGCTTATTTTTTTGACATGATATAGGCATTTCTATCAGACTTTCTTTTTTTGTACTGGTACATGTATTTTCTTTTTTCTTTTTAGCAAATGGTAACTCCCTGGTAAATAAATACGACCTGGACAGTTCTTCTTCTTCTTTCTTCTTTCATTTGAGGCAGCCGCCTTCAACAAGCTGAAGATTCTGCTGCCTTCTATGGCTAGTACGAGATGGGGTTCGCCAGGCCTCCATCCGGGTGATTTGTAGTGAATCACCAACTTCCAGACAGTTAGTTTTGTACCATCGTAGTTTGATACTGTCTTGCCAATCTGATGCTGCCTTGCAGCATATATACTAGTACTCAGTTTCAGCCAAAGCAGTGAATACTGCCTAATACCCGTCGGTGGCTGGCGACCTTCTCTGGCTAATGGATACTGCCTGGCCAATTTGATACGGTCTTTTTGCCACCGAGAGGGATCTGCTTGGAGATTGGATTTTCCATTCACAATCGCTCAGCTTGCCGAGTATACGACACTGCAGCGGCCCCTGACGGTAATAAATTACACTGCAGCCATGTTAATCTATTGCATTACCATCTTACTCCGCCAGACGGCGTTCTTTCACAGCCGCGAACATTGCCATCCCGACTCGAACGGCGGACGACACACTTGTTTCGAATTCGTGTCAATTTTGTCTCGACGTTGACAACAGTTTGGGCAAATCTGTATCATTGCAACAAACCATCCAGCGTATGTAAAAAGTTAGTGGGGTCGCTTTTAAATTTCCAGGAAAAAAAAATATTTGCAAAATCACAATTCTGCTGATGCAGAGAATTATCCTTATTTTAGATCCGTACATATAGATTCCTGCTCTAATAATCACAATGATGGCTTTTAGTTTATTTTACAGACGTATACACCCCTATTTGTCACAATGGTACCCTCTGAGCGTGAAAATCACACCCCTATTTGTCACAATGGTAAGTACTGAAACCCGGCGCTCTGATTGGTCGAGAGTTGGCGGCCATATTATGAAGGTGAGTATTTTGCATAACTGGTGGGTAGGAGACAGGTAAACACACGGGCTTGGTGGACTCGGAAGTCATTCTCGGCTGGAACGCCAGCGAAAACGGCCGCACCGGCGACGAGAAAAGGTTCTACAGGTCTCCAAAGATGTCGGGTGAGTTGTGAAGGCGTGTTTTCTTGACGATATCTTGATTTTCCTGGGTTTTGACGTGTGGGTCGAGGTTGTTGTTAAGGGGGAGGGGGGCGGACCTACCGGTAAGGATGTGCAGTATATTGATTTTTGTGAAGGGGAAAAAATATCGCGTGGGAAGCGTCGGAGCACAAAATGAGCAGCAGCAGACAGAGGGTGTCACGGAAACGTGGACGCAGTAACGGTTGAAATGTTTGAAAAGAAAAGGAAAGAAGGTACGTATTTGGTTTGGCCAACTTCCAAAATAACGTACAATATAACGTTACTACCTGTTTAAAAAAAATAAAGATGAGATTTTATTACCTGGGGCCATGATTTTTTTGGCCAGACGATTCCATAACAGTAACGTAAGGTTTTTAAATCATTATACGTCAGATGTCTTCCTTTGCACTATAAGGGAATGGAACAAACTTGAACCTGGTGTTCTGGAGGTGGGGTCTTTCTAGCCTCTGCCAGGCTTTGGCCAAATAGAAGATATGCCAGCTAGACGAGTTGGTATATGATAAAAGAACAGTTTGCCTCTCCTGAACACCAACTTCTAGATAGTAGTATTTGGACCATTACACACTGGAGCATGCCTCTACTCGTTTTTAAAAGGTGAGGTGGGTGTGGCTCTTCCCAAACACAGGATGTCCATTTAACATCCTATCCCAGGGATGTCCGGTCCCTAACCAGAGCTAGGTACCCAATTTACACCTGGGTGGAGTGAGGAAAGTTGCACAAAATGCCTTTCCCAAGGTACAAGATCAGTGGCATGGCAGGCTAGTACAACTAAGCGGAAAGAAGATGTCACGTACTGTTACAAATGCAGGTTGTGGTTGACTGGACAGCTAACACTGTCCTTAGGCGATATGAACTTCAGGTCCAAGAGTCTTTCATGCGTTTAGAAATAAACAGACTAACAGCAGGGAACAAAAGTTGTGTTTTGTTTTGAACACTGTGCAGGCGTCTGTTGTCATGTTTGCACCGCACTCTTGAAATTTCTGCACCAGCATGACTCGTGATGTTTGTTATATGTTTGTTTAACTCACTGAAGCATGGTATGTAAGGTAAAGAGTGGGGGACAGGGAGATGTTGGGTAATCAAATAGTTTGACAGCTCCACAGTTCATAACATTCCTAATTATATATTTCAGGCCAAAATTCAGAAGCCAGTGGGTGTTTTTTTTAAATCAAATTCGACAGGATAAATTTGCTTAAACTTAAAAAAGTTAATGCTAGATTCAGGTGATTATGCTTTATCTTGAATCCACATACAGATTATACCCCAACTGAGATTTGAGAGGTCCAGCTACAAACTCATCGAATCATCTTCAGTACTACAAATCAGTTGAGCTAAAATGGCTGATTGCTCTATGTAAAAGGGCACACAGACCCCTCAATGGTCTTATTTTAGCTAGTAGATCTACTGATCAGAATTCACACTGTGTTTAGATCTTTCCCATACCAATTGCCTCCTTAGATAAGCAATAGCAAAGATATCAGGTATTTATTTAGTTCAGAGATTGACATAATCAGGGCAAACTGTGTCAGAATATTATACACGGCTTGGGGCTATATAAATACCAGTATACACTATAATCAAATATCAGCAGTCTGCCTAACTAGCTTTTGCACTTTTTTTAAAAATCTTAAATTCTTAAAAGTTTTCATAATGGAAATCATTAAATCCATCTACAACTACTAGTACAAGCAAAATTTGCCCCTCAAAATGCAGGAAATAGGATTTCAGAGGGTCAAGATTTCAAAATTTTCCCTGAACCCCCCTAGCTAGGATTGTCGTGTCAATGGCATGACGTTACGTCAAATAAAATTGTGATGACGGAAAAAAATTCAGGCTGGCTTAGATTAGAAAACGCTGTTGCCCCAGATCTCAGCTATGCTATAGGAAGTTTAACTTTAAGGTATTGAATTTCTGTAGGTAAGTGCTGTGCGCTGGTCAGTGTTTGTTTTCCAGCTGACCCAACAACTAGTCAACTGTCAAAACAGCAATTATCGTTCTTTGATGTGATTCTGACATGTTGACCTCTCTATTAAAGTTACCTTGGCATATCTATTAATCATTACAAATGATTATAAATGTGTGTTTTTGTCTTTTCACAAGGATATAGTCTATGTTTTCGTTTGTAATTTAGATAATCCTAAATCTACAGTAGTTTGCATGGTATGCTGAAATGGCAACAACCGTTGAACCTTGCGAGAATCAGTTAAAGCACCACTATGTAATAAATCAATGTTTTGGCAGTAAAATATAAAAATGTCCTAGATATAACAAGGCTTCCTTTTACTACTTTTCAAAATATTTTTGTGCAATTATTTCACATTTCTTAAGTGTACGTGGTTAGCACAAAAACTGTATGCGTGATCATGAGGTGCATTCGGTTCACGAAAACCATCAGGAACTGGACGCTGTTAGAATCCAAACAGCGTCTCTTTGCCTCCATGTGCCGGCCGGCTTTGACGTACAGGCATGCAGAACTGAGTAAAATCTTGGCACAATGTTTAGTGCGTGTCGGGGGCGCCCTTCAGGGGCTCAAGAAAGACTCAAGTGTTTTGTATCTTTGTAACGGACAGGGGTTGGTCTGTGGACGTGTGCGGTTCAGCAACAAACACTTGGATGAAAAGGACAAGCTGCGTTGTGAAAAGCCTTGCTTTAGTTACTAAGGCCTTACATTTGTAGCCTCCATAGCATGCCAAAATCTGGGGGTTTTGGGGGTCTTCATCAAGTCTTCAGGGTCTTTTATGTGATATTTTCTGATTGCATATAGACAACATAGCCGGCCTGGTTGAATTACCCCCGTTTTAGAACTGGGCTAATCAGAAAACAGCCGAAGACCACCAAACCCCCAGTTCTATAAGCCTGCTACAGAGGCTATTACATTTGTACCTGTTCATTTTCTTGGGTCTCCGACATGTATAAATGATTAGCAATTAGTCTCAGGCTGAGATGTGAATTAAAATGGTTCGCTATGCCTCACAGAAAAAGGCACGCGGACCCCCACACTACAGGTGTTTTGAAGACCTGGGAGGTCATGCATTTAAACCATGTAACATCTGGGCAATGGAGGGTAACATTCCTCGGAGCTCTGTATCCAAGAAACGCGGACGGAAAAATCCGCTATGACAGCAGGTTTCCCAATGTGTTGATCCAAGCAGAAGATTGGTTTGAGGGGAACAAAGCCTTATTCTCTTGCCCGGCGCAACGTCCATCTGGTAGGACTACTGACTGGTGCATTGTAAAAGATATTCATTGGTAAAGATCTTGTGTTTGAGGCTGTACTACTGTAGATTAAAAAAAAAAATTATCCTGAATTCCGACCCAAAATACTACTAGTATTCCTAACACTGAGCAGCAATCAGACTGTATACCTTGAAATCTCAAATATCCAGAAAACATTGTGATCGCAAGAAAAGATCTTACAACAACTGCATGCAATTTGGGAAAATAAGAGGCAACTGACACAATGTTATGAATGTCATATTCCATTCTAAAACAGAAATCCTGAGCCGCTGTCATTGGAAATAAACTTAACTCCACCAAACTAAAACTGACAACATGTATAACTGAATTACCGGTTGGTCTTATTTGGTAACTTTCCAATACATTACACTAAACGTATCGTCTAACAGGGCTTAGTTTAAATCCTACTGGATTAGAAATGATGACATTTTACTCACAATTTGTACAATGGGACAAGACTGGAATATTACCTCATCTTTCAGTTAGGCCACTCAAGCATATTATGGTGTTATATAAGAAGAAACATGGATCATAACATGTGGTAGTTGCATGGTAACAAATCCATCGACAAAGTAGACTAAAAGTCAAAGAGTTGTCTTGAAATCTTCTTTGAGATCTTAAAAGACCTGGGTACAGAACACTAAGCCATACTCTTTAAAGGTTACCAAGAATAAGGTACAGGGTGTAGATCTAGATGAAGTACTTCATGGTTTTGTAAGACTGACGAATGCCTACTCTTTAAAGGTAAGGTAGTTTCTCTCAGCATTGTCGTAAGAACTTTTAAAAGTCAAAGGATTGTCTTGGGATCTTTATATAGATGTGGGCAAAGGACACTTATAATAGTCAAACCCTTAAGTCAAGGGCAATGTACTACGCTTCTTGGATTTTGTCTCAGACATCTTAAGAACTTTTATATGAGTCTGGAGTGGCTCAAGGTTGAGATTTTGCTGTTGTGCCCACACGAGCGTACAAATGTAGCACTCTTGACTGGACCATTAAAAGCACTTTAGGCCACAGCTAGTAATTTTTATGGATGACATCAGCGCACGCATTAATTTTCACCTGATTTTGGGGAAAAAACAAGAAATTTTGTTGCCTTCTGACAGTGGTCAACATGCCGAAAATGGGCAAAGATGTTGTTACAATGACGGAAGGTGGATGGCAGATAATTATGAAGAGAGGAGACAAAAAATGGCTCTGATTTAATGTTTTGTTTCTTACTTTGATGCAGTGATATGTGATGTTCCCACTGTACACAAAACCATTTGTACAATGATTGAGTCAAAATTTAAAAATGTAGGAAACTCTGTTTTTTTTCGGCTCGTCTTATTTTTTTTCACCCGCTCGCATTAGATTTAGGGCCTCCAAAGGACGTCATCCATAAAATTTACTTGGTGTGGCCTTACAAAGGTTCTAGTGTTAATGGCAGGAAATGACATTTGCCTAACGCAACTAGATTAAACTGTTGTCGTGCTAAAGGTCACGTATGATGCAGCCGGCATTTACAGTTACAAATTTGGTTATAGAAAAGGGCAGATAGGTTTAGAGTCCATTCCACGTCACCGCGAGGGTGTTTTCTCCCATTGTTTCGAATTTTTTTGAAATGTTTGTAACCATTTCTAAAAGAATTTCATAGTTTTTAAACATTTCGAACTTGGTTTTAACTTCGTAAACAGTTTTCCCTAATCATAAATCATTCGAAACATTCTAAAAGCCATGTACGATGTTTCGAAAGAATTCTAATAAAAGAATTCGCGTGAATACCATTTTTTCGAAAAGTTTCGAAATGTTTGTAATTGGCTAAATGATCTGTGAAATCACTAATCCCCTCTAGCCGACTGCAGCCCAAAAATAGAAAGGACAAGGGGCATCCCGTGGCGAATCTGGCTGCCCGACCCTCAGCGACCAGCGATAATGTAAACAAACACCCACCCAAACGGCCGCGTGAGAAATCAAATCCAGTGCGCGGAACTTGCTCTCGAAAATTTATCAAGCCTCTCCGCTTCCCCCCGCGACTGCCTTCCCCCAACTTCCCCCACACTAGTTCAAATCACGTCAAAAAACATCAAGATATGTACAGAAGCGTGTTCATATCTTTCATGTTACGGTTAAAACCAAGAACCTCCTTGAGTGAACGTTACAAACACGAGACAAATTTTCAAAAACAAATCGCAATCAGCAAGATTTCATTCCTGTTTCATTCATCAAACGTTCTCGTCGATTGTAAAATGATCACTCATCTGTTGTCTCCTCTAGTGTGTCATTTGTAGCGTAATCACGGCGTGCCAAAAAAAATCGGTCAAAACTATGAAAATCCCGGTAAAAAAAACTTGTTCTCAACATCGCTGTACAAAACCATGCGTGCGCCATTTTTATATGTAAATAGCAGCGCTCTGATTGGTTCACCTCACATGACCTGCGTTCCGATTGGATAAGCGATATCGAGCCGGCCGCGCGAAGAGGCACATTTTCGCTGCTTTCTACGTTTTATCTACGACTAATTAGCAACATCCTATCAAAGAAAGGGTGATTAGACTCTAAAAGAATTTTCGGGACAATTTCTATGCGCCGATTTGTAGTGTAATTTTGTTGTTCGAGCCAGATAAAAATAAACCGGCGATACCCGGAAGTCAGCGTACCGAGCTGGGTTTCCATGGGCCATTTCCATATATATACGCACCGCGCTAACATTGGCCGGTAAAACACAAAACAGCGCTAGAAATCAAGCCCGATAAATAAGCTGAAGCTTGTTGAAACCGACGAAAATACGAAGCACGCGCTGTAGAAAATCGCCGACAAGGCTGGCGCTGGGAAAAACTGCGATCCGCCCGTCCAGATGGCCGCGGACGTCCCGCCGCGCGAGGTCTAAACATAAACAGCCGCCTGTGGATCGGGATTAGCGCTTGATTGATAACAGGCAATTCTTCTTTTACGAAAAAATTTCGAAACTTTTCGAATTTCAAATTGTGTTTGTAAACATTTTGAAATTAAGATCCCATTTGATTGCCACTTTCAAAATTTTTGCAAATGATTCTAACATTTTCGAAAACATGCTACTCAGGTACTTCCATTTTTTATAATAATTTCAGAATATTTATAATATTTTTGAATTATTTGAAACTAATTGGAAAATATTAGAAATATGATTAAAAAACCCGCACGGTGACTTGGAATGGACTCTAAGTGTTCATCTTTTGAACCCTCTCTAGATCTGCTCTCCCACTTACATTGTAGTCTCTCAATGTAGAAAATCAAATGTTTTCTGCCACCTGTTAATTTGATCTAAGAATCAGTGCTGCTTTCCTGAAAATTTAAATCATTTGCTTGAGGATTGATTCCATGATTCATCTTAAACTGTCAAAAATCAGTGTGTTCACGAAACTTATATTCAATTTGTCTACCTGCAAAATTTGCCACTCAGAATGCATAAAATTACTGGTTCTAGGGGTGGGTGGGTATCAAAATTTCAGAATTTTCAAGGGGAGCATGCTGCAAGTGCAATGCCTCATGCCTTTGAGTTTTGACATGATGTAAAACAAAATCTGTAAACCCAGTACATGGACCAGTGCAGATGAGGTGCAGGTTGTCAGCAGAAATACCTGCACAGTCCGAAGTTTACCCGCACTAAGGTACATTGTACACATTCACCCAGTATTTTCTGCCTGTGTTGTGGAGATCAGATTCATAGTCATACAATATGTTCTTCTTCCATATGCAGCCCCAGCCCGACCAGACCCACCCATCGTAGGGAAGGTGACACACCACAGTATTGAGCTGTACTGGGACCACGCACAGGCATGGACAGACGGGGGAGCAGGAGACACCGGCAACGGGGGGAGGGTTCATTTCTGCCTGCAGGAGGAGGACAAGAACAAGGGCTTCGCTACCATCTACGTGTGAGTATTCAAGACAGTGAAAAAAGTGGTCACGTTGGCCAGGTGGTCCTTTTTTGTACAGGTGGTCACTGGTACAGGTTTGACTGTATTAAACACCCTTGTCCTGTGGAGCCATACATATATGGGTTGCACATACAGTACCATCTATATAGTACCCTGTATATGTACGATTTGGGGGTGTTTCTTGTGCAACACATCACACCGCAGCGAAACGCAACGAATGAGGAAGTAACTATGCCACTGCAGGGCATAAAATTGAAGGGTCTATGACACCAAATTACACGTGTATTTGAAAATATCGTAGAAAAAATGCCAGCAGGACAAGGGTTGAACCATACATTTCCGTATGTCAGTTCCAAATAAATAATGTTGAGTTCTAATGTTCATCACTGCCAATAAAACGATACATGTGTACTAAAGTTGCATTTCAGAATGTTGCAGACGTCCCGTCTTGTTCCTTTACAAATCCACCTTTAGGCCTAGGAAAAAAAATGTTGTGTTTCCGGTTACCCGACCGACCCTATGAAAAACCCCCCTGACCCTAGCCTTTTTTGGGCCGACCAAAAATTTCGAGCGGCTAGTGGTCGGTTTTCAAAATTGGGGATTTTATCCCCGATAAATGTGTTCGTCATTCCAATTTTCTTCGGTCGGGCGGCGTGGATCGAGCGCTAATTGCACGGATCGGGCCGCTATTCAATTCCATTGTCGGCACAATCCTGTGAATTGACGATGAATTGTCGATCTCGCCATGACGCCACAAAGAAAACGTTGTCATTGGTAGAAAATCTGACACCCCGCTGGCGTTTCACAACAAAATTTTCATGTAAACAACTCCGACTGTCTTTGTTTACATCGCGAAAGCTCACCGATACAAAGTAAAACTCCCGCCGGCCGGCCGCGCCCGATCGCATGGTTGCGGCATGGCGCTAAGTTTTCGGCAGCTCGACGGAAAAATAATCCATCCCCAGAAGAAATGTTACGCATGAAAATAACAACTACAACTTGTTTTCCTCGTTATATGAGTTTTTGAGGCCGTAAAATGTTTAAAACGGTTGAAATTTGCTCGAAAAAACGGCTCGAAAATTCACGGCGAGAAAGACAACATGGCCGACCTGTTTTCACAATAACAATGGTCAAAGGTCAAGATAGCATCCAAATGTATAGATACATGTAATAAGTACATATTACAGTGCTAAAACGATACTTTAAACGCATGAAAAATATTTTTTCGGCTACAACTGAAGTAAAAACTCAGTTATATTTTAGTAAGGTTAATTTTCAAACATAACTGAGAAATTTCCCGAATTAATTGGTTTCTTAGTGTAATATTGTTGTTTCTATGTATGTGCGGTTGGATGCTGTCATTGTAAGACCCTTTACATATTGGAGAATCAGATGAGATATTAGTAGATTATCACGCTTAGTACCGTGACCCGAGTGTCTCTCAAAAATTGTTTTTGAGTGGAGTTTATAAACATGATCACATTTTTATTTGTTCAGCTGTGTCAATATGTGATTTGTTTGAGAAATAGGATTTGGTTTAGTTTTTAATATATTAATGTCAGTCAACATCTTTGGAATAAATTGCTCCAAGTTCCAGGTAGTAAATACATGTACATTTTGTATCATGTATTTTTCACTTGTTGAACTTGTGGAAGCACCGTTGGCCCCCGGTTAGGGGTCATCCGGGGAACCTATGCCCAATTTTTTCAAAATTAAGGGTAGTAATTTTTTTGAACATGAGGATAATTAAGTACAGATCTTGAACCTTTCTACTGCCTTATACATCTGCAGTTGTACAGAAAATGTAGAACTGAAGTTGCAGGAAATGACCTCCATTTGTGTTTGGAAAAGACAAAATGCAATAGCTTCCCCCCCCCCC